>NC_073311.1:30600891-30669846 GCF_027595985.1 Sorex araneus
AGGGGGAGAGATTTGATTGAACTAGGCAGCATAGGGACTTAGAGGTTTGAAAAATGCTCCAGGACAGGATAAGGATGGAGTTTGTGCTCAGCAGATGCTGTATCTTTTGGGTACTATGGGAAAGTCAGTCAAAATAATGGGAAGGTTTAAGAAAGTTGAGGCATAATGAGAAAAATGGTTACATTTTAGTAAAAGAATAAAATGATTTTTGTTTCAGTTCCTGACAAATTAACATCATGGTGTTAGATTAACATTTGGAAAAAAATGGTGAGGGAAATGTTAGAACTGAATTATTTTTATAGGTTTTCTGAATCAATGAATTTATTCTAAAATAGAACTTTGCTTAAATGTCAAGTTCCAAAATTACATGATTATTTTCATGTCTGCAACAACCCATTTTTGCCTCACCTTCTCCTTATTTCTTATCTAGCAATGTAATCTTTGATACATTTCTTAACTATCCTGGGCTTTCATGTCCTCATCAAAAATGCTGGCTCTAAAACACGATTAAGGGAAGGTCCTAATTTAGGTATAATATGTTGTAAAATATCTCTGGGGACAACATGGGCAACCTTTGAGTTGGACTTGGCACTCAGTGCCAGGAGTACTTGTTCTTTGCCATTTAGCTCTGCTTCTTGTGTAATTATTATAGAATTTTGTTGTAGAGCTCTAGTGAAGTAGAGTGGGTAAGGTACTTCCCTAGCATACCGTCAACCTGTTCAATCCTTGATGCCACACGTGGTCCTTAAACCTGTGAAGAGTGATCTCTGAGTTAGGAGTAAACCCTGACATGGACGAAAGTGCTCTCAAAACAAAAGCAATAACAAAAGAGAAACTTCAGTTGTAAATATTTATATAAGATACAGAAAGAGGAAAAACTAGAAGCCTCAAACAGCAGTGGTTATTTCTGACCTCTAAACACCTACCTTGTATGTGGCTGACCAGGGTTTGACCCCTGGCACACCATCTGCTCTTGTGAACCCACCAGGCATGATTCCTGAGAATCAGAATCATGAAGCAGAGCCGAGAGTAAGCTCTGAACACCACTGGGTGTGGCCCAAACAGGAAAAAAACATATTTGTTAAGTTTTGATTTTCTGATAGGCATGCAAGTGTTTTATTTACTTACAAGATAATTCAAGTGAATCAAAGCTACTTCCATCACTCAGTTTCCAGTGTTAACATGGTAACTTTCAATGCAGAAATATATCCTAATTGGGTTTCTCCATTGTTAAAACAGATGGTTCACAATAAACTTATAACACAAAGGTACTGGATTCCAGAGCTGGGAAACAGCACAGGGGTTAGGGTACAGGCCTAGCATGTGTTACACCCAGTTTCAATCTCTGGACCCTTTTGCTCTCCTGAACATAACTGAGCATAGCCCTAAAGACCTCCCCCCAGAGCGTTGTTGGAAACTAATATTGAGAAAATGGTCCCCACACCCCTAAGCAAAACTTGAGAAACCCTTATCCCAAAATAACTCGATTCTAGTATCTCTTTGGGAGTAGCACTGTAGCATTGTCATCCCATAGTTCATTGATTTGCTCGAGAGGGCACCAGTAACGTCTCCATTGTGAGACTTGTTACTGTTTTTGGCACATTGAATATGCCACGGGGACCTTGCCAGGCTCTGACGTGCAGGTGGGATATTCTCAATAGCTTGCTGGGCTCTCTGAGAGGGACAGAGGAATCGAACCCGGGTCAGCCACATGCAAGGCAAATGCCCTACCCACTGTGCTATTGCTCCGGTCCTCTTTGGGAGTAAAATCTTGAATTCATAGTTACTCAAAACTTTTCAAAAGTTTTATTGAATGAAATATTCTCTTTGGAAGAGGCCTAGATATTCAGTGTTCTATTCTAGAATTAATTAATCATATTATTTCAATAACAGGTTTTCTGTTTTGTTTTTGTTTTAATGTCTGCCCTCTATTATGAATCAATTGGTTGTATTAAAGGATATCATTTTAAAAGTAATTTGTAATCCTGGTGGAGGATGGGAGAAGGCTTTGTGGGGAGGCACTAAATCAATCACGGAGATTAACAAACACGGGTGAAGGGTGTGGGATTGGGACATAGGATGCAAGAAATTCTAACATTAGAATTGCAAATTGCAAATCAGAGTTTCTCAAATAAAATTTAAAAAGTAACTGAAAGGGCAATTAATTGAGGACAGAGAGGTAGTACAGCTGGTGAAACATTTCTCTTGTACTCAGTTGACCTGGGTTGAATCCCTGGCACCACGTATGGTCCTCTGACCACTACCAGCAATGTTCTCTGAGCAGAAGAAGGAGTAAGCCCTGAGCAGCTCCAGGTGTTGTTCTTAAATCAAAAATAGAATAGAAAGCAACTTATCACTGTGATGACTGTAAGGTATTCAAGAGAATATGAGACATTATAATTGACATTCAATCCACAAGGTAAGTTTTACTCTCAACTCATCATCAGAAAAGCTCCTAAATATTATTTTACTTTTACAATGTGAACACAATAATTTCTGTACTTTGTTATATATTATTGTCTGGCTGATCAAAAATTATCAGAGTAAAGTTTGCAGACTGAAAAATTAGAATAATAGCCACATGGTTTTTAATTTGAAAAAGTTTTCCTTAATAGGACATAGAAAATCTTAAAGATGTAAGGAAATCTTTAATAAACTAAAGCTCATTAAAATTAAACCTTCTTGGACTACACTCATTTGAGAAATATAAAATAACATAATATGAGACGGACACCCAAGGGTAGTAGACACAAGGGCCAGGAATATTTCCCCATAGTTGGAAGCCTGTCTCATGAGCTGGTGGGAGAAGGTAGCTGGAATAAAGAAGGGATCACTAAGTAAATGATGGTTGGAGGGATCGCTCAGGATGGGAGATATGTGCTAAAAGTAGATAAAGGACCAAACATGATAACCTCTCAATATATGTATTGCAAACCATAATGACCCAAAGTAGAGAGATAGTATGGGGGAAATTGTCTGCCCTGGAGGCAGGGAGAAGGAAAGGGGGCAGGTGGCATACTGGGGACATTAGAGAGAATGTGCAATGGTGGAGGGATGGGTGTTTGATCGTTGCACGATTGAAACTCCTCAAACATGAAAGCTTGTAACTGTACCTCATGGTGATTCAATAATAAAAACGTTTTAAAAAAAGATTAAGCCTTTTTATTTAATGATATTATTGAAAGAATGGTAAAAAACCTAAAGAGGGAGAAATTATTTCCTATACATCTATCTACTAAGCAATCCAATTTAAAGATGAACAAGAGGTTCAAAAGGAAACTTTACAGAAGAATACATCAAAATGGTCTCTAAATGTAATAATTTTAAGTACTTAACATCCTTAGAAATCAGAGAAATTAAAATTAAGCAGCAAGCCTATGCATGGACCTATAGGGAGATAGTATAGCCAGTTATCACTTGCCTTACACATGGCTAACCCAGATTCAATCACAAGTATCCCATATCATCCTCTGAGCACTGAGCACCGCCAGGAGTGATTCCTGAGTGCAGAGCCAGGAATAAACCCAGAGAGATTCTGGTTGTGACTCAAAAACAACAGAAAGAAAGAAAAAAAAAAAACTTCTCCACCCATTCAAGTGGCAAAGATTCAAAAGCAAAAACAGCATTTTTGTTAGGATGTAGAGTAATGAAAACTCTTTTATATCACCGACAGTATTATATCACCGACAGCTGCAACCACATTGGAAAATTACATGGAAGAACTGGCTAAAGCTAAATTATGCATTCAGCTCCTAAGCAAGACTCAACCAAAACTAATGTTTGTCTCCGGTTATGAACACAAATAATGAAAGGTTTTTCATAATAAATAACACCAAGTGTTAGGTAATGAGATATTTCATAATGTATAAATACATTGTGGCAAGTTTATACTACACAAAAAAAATTCCAAGTACACAAAGTATAACTGAAAGTCTCAAACGTAACATTGAGTAAAAGCAATCAGTATAAATTGTATCATGCCACACATAAATTTCAAACAAATAAAAATTAAGAATGAGAAATAATGGTTGTTCAAAGTATAGGAGAGACCCAGAAATGATGGAAGTAATGTCATTTAATCAGGTTAGATACACATATATACATATGAAAAAATTATTGATCTATATACTTAATGTTTATGCATATATAAATTCAATTTATGGCATAAAATAATCTACAATCTTTATTTTGTAAAGTTTATGTGACTGTAAAGAGTTTATTGATACTATGGCCTGAACTTGAACTCTATTTGATATCTTTTATCATTTTTCTTTATATCTTCTCTATTATATTGAATAATTTTATTGCTATTATATTGTTTTCACCTTTCTGAACCATTTAAGACATTAAGATATATTATATAAGTAAAATAATAGGCACATATATAAAAGTCAGCTATTCCTAAATTGACCGTAAAAAGACTTCTGATTGAAAGACTCAAATTTCTACTTTGAATTCACTTCCTAAGAACACTACAAATAGAGAAAATAAATAACATCTACTTCACAGAACTCTTTAAATAATTAAATACAGTAGCAAAGACATTATTTTCAATCATTAGAGACTTATACAAATTGCATTTAAAATATTCAGTATTAATCTGGGAACATTATCTTTTGATAGCAAACAAAATCTCTTACAAACCACCACCAATGAAAACAAAAACAGTGAGACTTACAAAGAAACAATTTGTTTCAAGTCTATAATTTCCGTCTTTCCTGAGATTGTTTAGAAATGCTTTAAAAATACTTGGCATCCTTTTCACAAATTCTGTCCAAGTGACCACTGAAATGAACTTAGAGGATTGAGAAATTTCTCCCTAGATCAACTTGCTTAAAACTCTTGAAAGCCTGGGTATAAAAATTATTCTCCAGAGCCTGGAGATAGTATAGTGGTTAGGGCATATGACTAGAATGCACCAGACCTAGATTCAACTCCTGGCATCGCATGGTCCCCTGAGTATGAATGCACCTCTTGGGGCCAGCATTGCAGGGCCTGAAGAGCATTGCATTCACGCGCATTTCCTTGGACTGAACCAATGCCTGGTTTGCTGAGAATTGTTGGTAGCTTCCCCTGACCTTCTGAGCACTGCTTCGGAGGCAAAGAACAAAACAAACATATATGTTGTTATATATAATATATATTATATATGTGTAATATATAATACATAATTATTATTATATATTACACACATGTAATATATAATGTGTATTATTATATCACATTTAATATGTGCTTATCTTGGTTTTATTTTTGCCTCCCAAAAATATATATAATACACATATATACATATATATGTGTATTTATATATACATATAATATATATATACGTATATATATTATATGTATATATAAAACATGGAGATAGTACAAGAGTTAGGGCACATGTAATGCAGTTTAATCCACCATGTGACCTTCTAGCATTGCCAGGTCAACACTGTTGGGATGACCCTGGTGGTCCCAGGCATGAAGAGACTCAAGCATCACTGCATCCTCATGTTGTTATGCTGGTTCATCGGCCTGGATTGACCAAGTACAGCAGGGAGAGCTTTCCTGACTCTGAGGAACACCTCACAGAGCCCCATCAAAATTAAAAATATGCCAATATATTCGTTATTATTTTAGTTATGTGAAAATGGTTGGCTCAATTGGAACATGTCTATAACAGCGTAAAATTTAGTTAGAAATTTGGAAAGTAAATTCAGTGAATTAAAGGGCATGTTAGCTTCTGTTTTAAGAAGACAGTAAAGAGGAAGTAAAATTAACACAAGAGAGTTTTCATCTCTCATCTTGCAATTCAGCAGTTTGTGGAGAAATAATAGGTGCTATGAAACCTTCCCCAGAAGACTTAAAGAATATAAATATTCTGACTTTTATGTTTAAGGATGTCAGCTCTGCCAGGTGATTTTCTCAAGTTGTTTTCCAATTTTACACATTCCTCAACACATTCCAAATAGCTTCTGTTCCCAAGATCCCTTTGAGATCATTATCATCAGGATAACTTATGACCTTCTTATTGCTAGATCCACTAGACACTTTTAGTTCTATCCCATTCAACCTCTCAAAACTGACCTTTTCTTCTTAAAAAAAGGTTTTTGTCCTTAACTTTTGTGATAACAATTCTCTTGACATTCTTCTGTTCCTAGGTGTTTCTCCATGTCCTCTGTGAATTCTACTTTGGTTCATACCTAAAATTTGTTGATCTTTAAGTTCCTCCCTGAGGCCCCTTTACCTCCCTCTATGCAACTCCACTAGTCACCTAGCTTCAAATTGTATTTGATATGATGACTATCAACCTGTAACGTTAGCCAAGAATTCATTTCTGGACTTCACACTCTATACCAACTGGGACGTCTCCACATGGGCTTACTGTAGATTTTAGGAACACAAAAAGTTTAAGCAGATCTTGTCATTTCTCTATCCTGATGAGGAAAAAAGTTCTGTTCTTGTTATGGTCTCTCGGTGAGTATAATATTGCACATAAATTCCTATAGTTCTTTAGTCTCCACATAAGCATTAAGTCATGGAATTTAACTCTAACTTGTGGTATAGTCAATATACTCTCTATATCATCCCTTTATTAGTATTTGTGGATGTGAACACACATAGTGGTACACAGGACTTAATTATGGCTCTGTGCTCAGGGATCACTCATGGCAGTGCTCAGGAGGCTATTTGTGGTGCTAAATATAAAACCAGAGTTGACCACGTGAAAAGCAAGCATCCTTCTCTCTGTACTATGTCTGTGGTCTTCTCTATTATTCTTATGGGAAAGTCAATTAACTGAATTAGTTCATTAATTCAACTAATGTATTGAATTAGTTAATTGATTCAATTAACTCACTGAGATTACTTACAATTGATTGCACTCATAGCAGCTACATCTGTTTATGCCTCTTTCTCATTAATATCCTCATTGCTACAGATGAACAAAGCATGATTGTTGAGATTATTTGTCATGATGGCTGCTAATGATATAGATTTTATCCACTATAATAATGTTATCTTTTATATCCAAATATGCCATACAAATGCATATGGCATAGTTCTTAAGCATTACAGTTTCAGGCAAGACACATTTATAAACTTAACTGATGAAAAAGTACATATTTGGTGTACATGCAACTTTTTGATGAATCTGAAACACGTTTGGTTATATAAGCTGAAGGAAGGAGATAAAGGACTCTATGTTTGAGTGAGTGAGCACTGTTTTTAATCTTAGCTTTTATGATGCATATATACTTTATGTATATATCTGTAGCTAATATTCTTTTTGATTTAATTTTTTATTAGTGAATCACTATGAGGTACAGTTACAGACTTAGAAGCTTACAAGCTTGCATTTCAGTCATACAATGATCGAGTACCCATCCCTCCACCAGTGCCCATTTTCCACAACCAGCATCTCTCCCAACACCCCCACCCCATACCCTCCAGCCCTCCCCACCCCACCTCTGTGGCAGGGCATTCCCTTTTACTCTATCTCTCTCCTTTTGGGTGTTGTGGTTTGCAATATAGGTATTAAGTGGCCATAATGTTCGCTCTATAGCCTACTTTGCCCACATCTCCCATCCTCATCAGGCCCTCCTAGCACTTTTTACTTGGTGGTCCCTTCTCTGTCTGAGCTGCCTTTCCCCACAGCATGTGAGACCGGCTTCTAAGCCATGGAATAATCCTCCTGGTACTTATCTCTACTATTCTTGGATGTTAATTATATTCCACAAATGAGTGCAATCTTTCGATGTCTGCCCCTCTCTTTCTGACTCATTTCACTTAACATGATGCTTTCCATGTTGTTCCACCTATATGAAAATTTCATGACTTCATCTTTTTTAACAGCTGTATAGTACTCCATTGTGTAGATGTACCAAAGTTTCATTAACCAGTCATCTGTTCTTGGACACCAGGGTTTTGTCCAAATTCTAGCTATTGTAAACAGTGGTGCAATGAACATATAAGTACAGATGTCATTTCTACTATACTTTTTTGCATCTCCAGGATATATTCCCAGAAGTGGTATTCCTGGGTCAAATGGAAGCTCAATTTCTAATTTTTTGAGAAACGTCCATACTGTTTTCCAAAAGGACTGAACCAGTCGGTATTCTCACCAGCAGTGTAGGAGAGTCCTTTCTCCCCACATCCATGCCAACAGCGGTTGCTTTTGTTCTTTTCTATATGGGCCAGTCTCTGTAGTGTGAGATGATATTTCATTATTGTTTTGATTTTGATCCTGATGATTAGTGATGAAGAGCATATTTTCATGTGCCTTTTGGCCATTTGTATTTCTTCTTTGAGAAAGTTTCTGTTCATTTCATTGCCCCATTTTCTTATGGGGTTAGATGTTTTCTTTTTGTAGAGTTCAACCAGTGCCTTTTAAATCCTTGATATAAACCCTTTATCAGATGGATATTGGGTGAATATCCTTTTCCATTCTGTGGATTATCTTTGTATTCTGGTCACTGTCTTTTGAGGTGTAGAATGTGGCTAATATTCTTCTAGTTTATAATAGCTTATAGATACTATATTTATATAGTATCTTAATTTTTGTGTAATTTAAGTACAAGGTAACCATATAAGAATGGATAGTTAGTACAGCAGGTAAGGAACTTACTCTGAAAGCCCCTGGCCCAAGTTTTGTCCCTGACACTGCATAAGGTCCCCCTAGGAGTACCCTGAGTACGGGTAGGTGTTGTTAGGCCTGACTTTGGTTTGTCCTTTCTCCCCTTGTCACTAGGAGCTTAGGTATATCGGTCACGCCCATCAAAGTTATGTTCATACAGACAAAAGAGTAGAAATAAGCCTGGTATGGCAATTTAAAGATAATCAGTGTATGGATGCAATAGATTTTTTCTTACTGCATCATTTTAATTTGGATTTTTAACCTGATGTATTTTAACAGAAATTTAACTCTTTCTGTTTTAGCTTGTGCACCCTTTTGATTTCGTGTAGTTTGGAATAATGCTTTATTTTGTATAACACTTATGCTGTAAAATATGACTGAATTTTTATGGGATAATGTTAAAAATCATTTGTTAGCGTGTAATATATATATATGAACAGTTAGAATAATGGATTTGTAAATTCATGGTACCTGTAATAACTATCCTTCTGGTATTGGGTTTTCAGACATATGGCAAAGTATTTTTGATAAGTTAAATCTATGATTTTATGTGTATGAGTGAGATATTGTCTTTCTCCTCTCTTCATGTCTTTTGAATAGTTTAGTTTAAAGCCATGCCTTTTTGTATGGACAGAGGAAGACACTTGATATTATGCCTTTGCAATTGGAATTTAATTGGCTTTGAATATTATTAATTCTGGGGCATCTGCTTTCTTTTTTTAAATTTAATTTTATTTTTTTAAAGAAATATTTTATTGCACCACTGTGAAAAAAAGAAAAAAAATACAAAGCTTTCAGGTTTAAGTCACAGTCAAATACTGATTAAACCCCCATCCCTTCACCAGTGTACCCGTTCCACCACCAAGAACCCTAATACACCCCCCTCCCACCCCACCCCCCATCTAAGTAGCTAATGATATTCCCATTATTCTCTATATACCTTGAGTACATTCCATATTTCCATACAGAACTCACTATTATTGATTGGAAATTTTCCCCAACAATCAGGCCTGCTGAATAGGCATCATCTAATAATTTCTCTTCATTGCTGAGAGTGAAGACTTTGAGTCCGCGCAGCCGCGATAGCGGCCGCGCGGTTTTGGGTTTCTAATATTTTAGCTCAGTTCACAGTCAAAATGGATGGCTGCAAGAATCCGCTCTGGTGCCAAAATGGGTTAGGAGACCTCAGGATCACAGTCTATAGGCGCGGAGGGTCTGCTTCTCGTGCCGCGGCTCTGGTTCATCCGCATCTGCTTTCTTAACTGTAGCCTTGGTTGCCCTCAGTTCCTAGCCCTCTAAAAGGCAGGGTCCCTATGCGGGACGAGGACCCAGGGCAAGCGGTAAGTTGTGTGCTACCCTGGTATCGAGATGGGGCTGGCCAAAGCACCTAATGCTTAACTATATGTTAAGAGCTTGGTCATGGGGTGTCATGTCATGATCCAAAAGCAACGACGAGACAGGGCCCTGCTAGGGCTAGGAAAGACTAATCTGGCCTGAGCGCTGTAGTCTGAGATCAAGGTGACCCCTGGAGAGCAATTCTAAAAGTTTAATGCATCTCTTGCTATGCCCATACAAAATGATTAATATTGTGAATGCTTATATGTTTGTCGGACAAGGAGAGGAAAAACACAACCATGGGATTTCATCCTTGGATGGGTCCTGCTGAAAGGGTATCTGTCCTAGAGAATAGGTGTTCTGCTAGTGTTATTGAACTTTTTGTGTCTAGCATTTTATTTTATGGTTAAAATCTGTCCTAAACAAAAAGGAGGGAGATGTTGGAATATTTCCCCTTTTTCAGCTGCCTTCTGGAGATAATTTCAGAGGCAGTTTCCCTTTTGTCACAGAAGCCTAGCTGATCTTTGACACGCAGATCTTAGGTGCTAGCCAGGCTTGACTTGACATTGTAGATTCCAGGCTCTGGCCCAGCCTAGTCTTTGGGATGTAAATTTCAGGTGCTGTCTAGTTTGTAATTGACATGTGGATTTCTTGTGGCAGCCCAGCCCGGTCTTTGGGATGTAAATCTGAGTATTTTCAGCCCAAGGAAGGCTTCAGTTTTGGTTTTGTATCTTCTTTCTTCTTTCCGGGGGTCCTAGATTAATGGCCTGCAGATACAAGAGAATTATGTTGCCTCAATGTTCTTCCTGTAAGATCTTTTGGTGCCTTTGGTGACATCAATGTATTGCGCCCTTTGAAGGGCCATGATCAATAAAAGGGGTTCGGAGAGAAGGTGAGGGGGCGGAGAGTGTATAGAGGGAAGATTGGAATAAACTGCAAGTGAGACCAACCATCTTGGCTCCGTTCCTTCCTTCGCCTGCCACATCATCGCCATCAACCTCCCCGGGGTGGAGGAAGCGGCCAGAGACTACCAAACTCGGGTGGCGGGAGAGACAGCTGCTGCCCTAGGCCCTGTGCCTGGCTCGGTGCAGTGAGGCGTCCCTTCCCTCGCCCGCGCCTTTTCTTTTTAGTTTTTCACAGGTGTGACCCAACCCCCACACCCAAGTGATAAACAATCACTTATAACAGTACAGTACTCTATTGTAAGATGTTTTCTCCTCTAACTATCCTTCACATCCATAAGAAAATCTTTTATTTAGCAAGAACAAAAAATCTTCAATGTAGTATATTGTATGGATTTTAAAAAGAATTTTGTATTCTTTTGGGGCCACATTTGGTGGTGCTCGAAACTTATTCTTAGCTCTGTGCTCAAGAATCACTCCTGGCAGTGCTTGGGGTGCCAGAGATTGATCCTGCATCGGCCATACACGAGGCAAGAACCTTACCCTTTGTACTATCTACCTCTGACATTGTCTGGTTTAAGTAGAGGTTGTATTTTGTATTACACCTACAGACACTTTTCATTGTCCAATTGATATTTATTTATGTATATACTAAAACCATTCATTAACCTCAATTGACTCTGAAATCACAGAAAAAGTCTCACTAAAGATAATCTTCATTTTGGTAGCTTTACAATAAATACCATGGTATACAAGAACCAATATAAGCTGCTAGGTGAGAACCAATAGTATTCTCTTACTATTATAGTAAAGTCTAAATTATTTTTTTATTTTATTGAATCATCGTGCGATAGTTACAAGCTTTCATGTTTGGGTTACTGGTATCTTCAAAGATGACACACCACTGACCAAGCAAGTAGAAACAGATAAACAAATGGGACTATCTTAAACTAAGGAGCTTCTGTACCTCAAAAGAAACAGTGAACAAAATACAAAGAAAATCTACATAATGTAAAAGGATATTCACCCAATATCCATTTGATAAGAGGTTGATATCAAGGATTTAAAAGGCACTGGTTGAACACTCTAAGAAGAAAACATCCAATCCCATCAGAAAATGGGTAATGAAATGAACAGAAACTTTCTCAAAGAAGAAATATGAATAGCCAAAAGGCACATGAAAAAATGCTTTTCATCACTAATCATCAGGGAGATACAGATCAAAACAACAATGAAATACCATCTCACACCACAGAGACTGGCCCACATCCAAAAGAACAAAAGCAATTGGTTTTGGCATAGAAGATGTGGGGAGAAAAGGACTCTCCTTCATTGCCAGTGGAAAAGCCGACTGGTTCAGTCCTTTTGGAAAACAGTATGGACATTTCTCAAAGAATTAGAAATTGAGCTCCACTTTGACCAAGCAATTCCAGTTCTGGGAATATATCCCGAAGATACAAAAAAGTATAGTAGAAATGACATCTGTACTTATACATTCATTGCAGCACTGTTGACAATAGCCAGAATGTGGAAAAAACCTGAGTGCCCAAGAACAGATGACTATCTACAGAATGAAATACTATGCAGCTGTTAAAAAGATGAAGTCATGAAATTTTCATATAGGTGGAACAACATGGAAAGCATCATGTTAAGTGAAGTGAGTCAGAAAGAGAGGGGCAGACATCGAAAGATTGCACTCATTTGTGGAATATAAAATAACAGAATGGGAGACTAACACCCAAGAACAGTAGAGATAAATACTAAGAGATTTGTTCCATGGCTTGGAGGCTCGCCTCACATGCGGTGGGGAAAGGCAGCTCAGATAGTGAAGGAACCACCAAGTAAAGGGTGTTTAGAGAGCCCACTCTGGATGGGAGATGCATGCCGAAAGTAGACTGTAGACCGAACATGATGGCCATTCAATACTTGCATTGCAGACCACAACACCCCAAAGGAAAGAGAGAATAAAAGGGAATGTGTTTGTCACAGAAGCAGGGAGGAAATGTTGGGGGGGGGGAAGATGGGAGGGATACTGGGAACATTGGTGGTGGAGAATGGGCACTGGTGGAGGATGGGCACTCGATCATTATATGACTGAAATGTAAGAAAAAAAGTTTGTAAGTCTGTAACTGTACCACACAGTGATTTATTAAAAAACAAAAAAAATTTAAAAATTCTTAAGCATAATTCAAAGTTATGTGACCTGACTCATGCCCTATCTATCTCTTGCCCCATTACTTTATCTTTGAGACATATGAAATCCTAGAAAATTTGTACCCATTAAGCCTCTGCATTCCCCAAGTGAACTAGGGTTGTCATAAATAAGCAGATAAGTAGATTAGGTCAGATTTCACATATGACAGAGAATTCATGAAAAACAATAAAATGACATTAAATCTTCAAGAGCGTCAAAGAAGTTGTTAAGAGGATGAAGAACCTCCCGCTCCAGGCACATGTTTTCAACTCCACTGTTCTTCCTGCACTAACATACGCCTCAGAGACCTGGGCCCTACAAGGTACTCTGGTATCCCAAAGAGGAATCAAAAGAGCTATGCTTGGAGTATCATGTTTTCCTGTATTATGTATCAACTTTTCCTCAAGTGAGAGAAGGAATCTGGAGTTCGACCTCTGTTGATGGTGAAGGATCAGGGACCTGCCTCATTTGGCAAGGTGTCAAAAATCAGATGAGCCAGACACATAATGCAATTTGGAGACAACCGCTGGACTAGAGCCGTTACCAACTGGATTCCACAGGATGTCAAAAGAATGCCTGGCCACCCACCCACGAAATGTTAAGAGTTCTTCATCAAGACCCTGAACGGGGGCCGGAACGATAGCACAGCGGGTAGGGCGTTTGCCTTGCACGTGGCTGACCCGGGTTCGATCCCCGGCATCCCATATGGTCCCCCAAGCACTGCCAGGAGTAATTCCTGAGTGCAAAGCCAGGAGTAACCCCTGAGCATCCCTGGGTGTGACCCAAAAAAAAGCAAAAAAAAAAAAAAAGACCCTGAACAAATGGTTTGAGGCTCTTAGTGTTCCTGGAGCAAGCAGATGCCATTGGGCTACACTAGCAAGTGACATGGTCGAATGGAGACATTACTGCCACCCGCTGGAACAAATCAATGAGCAATGGGATGACAAGTGACAATTAACAAGTGACATTAAATCTGTATGCTACATCAAAGAGAAATTTTAGAAAACAGCTTCAAATGAGTCAATAAGCACTAACTTTCAGAACCATCTTCATGGCCCTTCCTAAGAAATCTTGGTGTTATTGTCGCTAATGAGGTATATTTCACACATACTTTATTTGATAACTGTCTCCAGTTAAAGTTTGCAATCAACCTCTATTAGCTTCAAATTGAAAATGGACTGCTTCAATTTGCCAATTTTCTAGGCCTGTACTATTCATCTTGTGTTTTGCTTACTACAAAACTCCCTTTAACTCCAATGTGACTTCTTAATTTTACCAGAAGAGAAACTAAAGATTTTCTCAAATAAAGGTTTTTGCCTCCTCAAAGGATTTTCTTAGGTGACATGTTATTAATCATCTGGGTTTTAATGAGAGCATCAATAAGGCTGCTTTGCAAAGAGTAAATAATAGGGCACAGGAATGATAACCGAGAGATTAGTGTAGCAGCTATTAGAATAATCCATGGGAGATTCAAGAGTAGCCTACATTGGGGCAGGGAACTTTTCCTCAGGATTTACACTTAAAAGTTTAGGGAATTCATGTAAATAGTTTAAGTAGTAGAACGCATGCCTAGTCCTGAGTTCAATCCTTGGTACTGCAAAAATAACAACAACAACAACAAATGGTACTTGGAACTTTGGATGGATGGATGGATAGATGGATGGATGGATGGATTTGAAAAGGAAAGTACCTAGGGGCAATTCTTAGGATGCCAAGGATCAATCAAAAATGGGCCTCTCATATTCAAAGCATGTACTCCAGCACTTTGAGCCAACTTACTGGCCTAGAAGATTATTTTTAAATACTTACACTCAGACTTCATTGTTCGAGGTTTACATTCTATGGATGTGATAGAATATAATACTGTAAAAAGTTCCCCAGTGATTTTGTTGAACCCTAGACAGAACTGCTGCTTTATGGGAAGGACCTCTGTGACTTCAAGCATCTATTCCTGGAGAGATTCTTTATATCTGGGCTCATTTTCCTGCCTGTAACCCACCTGTAAAAAATGCCTTTAATCTTACATACGAAACAAGTGATATTCTTTAATTTATTAATTTAAATTGATTCTTTTTATTTTACTGATAAAATCAAGTACTTTGTCAAATGAATGCCAAGCCTTGAGTTCAAAGCAGTGTGGGTTCCTTTAACTAACAATTGAGGAAAACTGCACTTTAGGCATCTCTAATGATTTTTACTTAATTAATTGCTCTCTGAATTCAGTCAAAATCTAAATTGAGCAATAAATAATAAACAGAGATTATAGTATATCCGTGATATTCTCACCGTGTATTCTAAGCCTCTTTTCCTATCTTATCAATCAAATTCCTGCATAGTACACTTTTTATTAGTATTCTCAGTGTTTTATTAATTTCAACAGCATGCCCCATGCAAAAGGACAAGGACACTTTTATTTTCATTTACAGTGAGAAAAGCCTTAGAGAACTGCCAGAAGCAACAGGAGACTTTTATCCTTGAGTCTAGAAAAGCAGCATTTCTTCATCTTGCAGCCATAGCTACATATAAATCTAGTAACTGAGTGCCTGGTTGTATAAATTTCTGCATTCATCTAAAATAACACATGGAATACAAAATACTTAATCTATTTAATTTTTTGTCTCCTCTTCTCAGACAGGGACATTAGTCTTCAGCCTTGCTTAGAGGAATACATAAGTTGTTGCATTAAAGACTTTGGACACCGTGCCTGGAGTTTTGGAAACATATAAACACCAGTACTACTCACATTGCAGAAAAGGAGTAGGGGAAATTCACAAAATTCTATTATAGATGCTAAAAGGAATATTAGTGACATTGATTACAATGTTGTCTCCCACAAAGAAAGCCTCTTGGTCTGACAGGATACAAGAAAGAAAGAAAGAAAGAAAGAAAGAAAGAGAGAAAGAAAGAAAGAAAGAAAGAAAGAAAGAAAGAAAGAAAGAAAGAAAGAAAGAAAGAAAGAAAGAAAGAAAGAAAGAAAGAAAGAAAGAAAGAAAGAAAGAAAGAAAGAAAGAAAGAAAGAAAGAAGAGAAAGGAAGAAAGGAAGAAAGGAAGAAAGGAAGAAAGGAAGAAAGGAAGAAAGGAAGAAAGAAAGAAAGAGAAGAAAGAAAGAAAGAAAGAAAGAAAGAAAGAAAGAAAGAAAGAAAGAAAGAAAGAAAGAAAGAAAGAAAGAAAGAAAGAAAGAAAGAAAGAAAGAAAGAAAAAGACTTAAAAGTATTTAACTTAGACAAGTCTCACAGTAGACTTGTGGATGTAGAGTCCCAATAAGTGTAAACAAATGTTTATCAATTTTCTGAAAGATTTGAATTCAGGATAAATTTTATCCACTTGCAAAAAAACACAACACAGAAACAATGACACAATTAAAATAATATCATAGGGAGTATGGTGCCGTCAGCAGGTCAACCTATACCTGTGGGGCGAGTGCATCAGCAGCCTGACGGTGCCTTCAGGCTTTTTGATACCCTAAAATTGCTGCTGTGTCTATGGCCAGACCCAAACAACTTGGGATCTAGTTTACAAAGAAATCAGATGGCCAAAAGTTACGTATGTGGGAGCCACATCCACAAACCACCTCCGGCTCAGCTATACCAGCTTATTTATTGGCCTTAATTCAGAGACCCACAGATAAATCTTGAAAGAGATTCAATCACAATCACAATCACGAAATCCTGTTAATCATTGATTTCTCGAGCGAGCTCAGCAACATCTCATTTCATCTTTTCCCTGAGATCTTAGAAGTCTATGTTGATTCGGCCTTCCCAATGATGTCACACTGGGGGCTCTTTCAGGGTCAGGGGAATGAGATCCAGCTTGTTACAGGATTTAGCATATGAATACACCATGGGAAGTTTGCAAGGCTGTCCCATGTGGGCAGGAAACTCAGAAGCTTGCCAGTTTCTCCCAGAGGGAGAAGTAGGCTACAAGATATCTGGGATATTGATTCTGAGAGCTTGCTTTTAAGTCTCTCTCTGGATGTTGGCCGTTGATGGGATTACACACACCTGGGTTCCTCTGCTGGTACCTTCATGCATGAGGCCTATCCGAACATGTGGAGAGGGGCCTCGAGCATGGCTGTAGCTAGGTTCTATTGGTCTTTAGCCACCGGGAGCTCTGCTCGGGGTAGGGAGGGAAGCTGGAGCCCATGGCCTGTGAGGGGCCCCGGGGAAGACAGCCAGGCGTGCGGGCAAGAGACTCTTTGGAGAGAGATCCAAAGAGTCTTTGGAAAGAGATCCAAAGCCACAGTTAATCTCAGACCTGCACATGGCTGGACAGACTGGGGTAAATCTGAGGTGCATGGGTTGTCCTGGTGGCCCACCCAAGCAGAGCCCCAGCAGCCGCATGCTTCTTCAATCCAAAATCGCCGCCGTATCCTCGGCCTGACTCTACCATCTCAGTACAGACCTTCTAAGATAAAATCTGCTGAAAATCCTAGTATGCGGGTTCTGTGACTGAAATCTCCAGCCTTTCTCAGATTTGGAGTGGTCTACCTCTCCCCACTTCCCAAAACACATGAAAGCACTGGCAGTCACACCCATGAACAAATTCCAGTGCCACCCTGTAATCTCTACCGCCGGCCTTGCTTCAGAGACCCCTAAATATATCTCGAAAGAGATCAAAAGCTGCAGTTAAGCTCAGACCCATGCCTGACTGAACAGACAGAAGTAAACTGGAGGGGGTGGATTGGCTGTGCCCACCCAAGCAGAGTCCCTGGCAGCCATTTGCTTCCACAATCCAAAATTGCCCCCGTACTTCCAACCTTACTCTACAATAGGTTGGATCTCACTGATATAACCTGCTCGAAATTTTGAAATGTGGATCTTAGCACACCAACAGCCCTGGCTCAGAGACACAGAGGCAAGTCCGAGAAAACACCACATAGCCAGAGATCTTTCCAGGTCCTATACTGAGCCAATATCACCAGGACACCCCACATGGAGCAGTCCCCCCTGCCCCCACCCCCTGCCTACTCCAGATGGAATCCTGGTGACCAAGAGCTTCCACAAGCCAGGCCCTCAGTATACAGGTTCCTGGACTAAATCTCTGGACCATATGGCAGCAGAGGACCCAGGGTGCCCTCCCCAGGTCCCCGCCCACCCAGACAACTGACTGAAACACCCACAATTTGCCTCTGAGCTCCATCTTAGCACATCAACAGCCCTTGCCCAGAGACTCCCAGTTGAATCCCAAAATGTATTAGTACCATGCAGAAATGTCTCTGGAATCCAATGATTTATAATCTAGAAATTTATACTTATAATTGTGGCCATGCGAGCTCTCACAATACTCAAAACGAACAATGGAAAATAAATTATCTAGCATCTGCCCCTGGCAGGTAGACTTGAATGGTGGTGGAAAATTTCTAGCAAAACATAATGCCCAGAATTAGAGGGAAAGTATTGGAGAAATTGTCTGCCATAGACACAGAGTAAGGACTGGGATATGAGTGGTGGAAAATGTGCACTGGTGGAGGGTTGGTATTCCATCCTTGTATGGCTGAATCTCAAACATGAAAACTTTGTAGCTATCTCACGGTGATAAAATTAAAAAAAAAGTAATGTGGAGTTCATGTCCAGTTATGAACATGTTTAAGTCATGTTTAAGTCATCTAAACAGCCATTGATTAAACAGTTCAATCAGTTTAATCAATGGCTGAAGAAATAGCAGTGCTCCTACATTATTAAAAATAATAATAATGATAATGATAATAATAATATCACAAAGAATAAAAGCAAAATTAGGTGGGAAGATACCGGAATAAAGCTTTAGTTAGGGATGATTATTACAGTGGCACATAAAAATCCTGTTGTTTCTGGTAGTTAAGAGCAAAATAATAAAATTATTTTCTTTATAAAAAAGTGAAACATGTCTTTTTTATATTAGATGTGTTTTCTTGAATTTCCACTCTGAGGGGAAATTTATCCTGTAAACTGTGTCCACACTAGTAGTTCTATTAATGAAGTTCTATTTCTGAGAAGCCCTCAATAAAACTTGTTTAAATTTTCTTTCTCTGAAGGCATTTCCATCAAGAACATCAAACACAAGTATACGGTTTTAACCTGGCCTTTGTTTTTGTTGGTGGTGATGGTTTAATTTGGTTTTGTTTGTTTGTTTGTTGTTGTTGTTATTGTTGTTGTTGTTGTTTGAGCCACTCCTGAAGGTAGTCAGGGCCAACTCATGACTCTTGTACTCGGTGTATGAAATATAAGTAGAGTGAGAAAATGGTATATCCTATCAATCAAAGGCAGAGATATTTGTGTGGCCAAAAGCCCTTGGTATTCAAGAAACAAGGAATCACTGCTTTTATCATCTTGGCTGATCGTCTTTCTGTGCCATTATTACCAGTCCCCTAAACTGGATCGCATGTTTTCTTCCTCTTCCTTTAGAGTGTTAGCCATTATATAATTAACATGGGAATGATATTTTACTATAGCTCTGAGGGTAAGTGATTAGCCATTGTCTTGGATTCTTGACAATAGAATTTAAATGTAATAATAAAGGCAAGAATTTGTCAACTAAATAGATCTGGATTGTAAGTCAGAAAACCTTCTATTTAGACCTGTTTATTCGAGTGATGTAAAACTTAAGTCATCTAAATGCTCTCGCCTCAGTGTTTAACTGTATGAGAACATTATATTATATTATCTGGACACTCCCAATTCTAAAAATCGATGAAGTTACCAATTTATCTATGCATCAAATGAATATTGGCTGTTTTGATGCTTTGTTTTATATAATCTCAGTTTGGCAGATAACAGTTTAAAATCTACAGGAAAAAGCATGAAAAGAGTTTTTTACAACGCAAGAATAAATTTAGGTATGATCTGTTCTCACATGTCTCATGCAATCATTCATGGGGATTTTCTTCATAATTACTCATTTCCTTAATTGACTTTAGAAATTGGCATCTGATACATGGAGATGAGGTCAAAATAATCATTGATGAATTTCATTTAAAATAAATGTAAACATTGCTTCCCATTGTGTCACACTCTGAATGAGATCATTTTTTCCAAGTTACCAAATCCTAACACATTCATTTATTTATCTAAGAATTTTAATTATAGTCTGCTCTCTAAACCTATAAATATTTAACAACATATTTCCTTACAGATGTTTAAGCAAAACAAACCTTTCCTTTCACTAACTCCTCAGTTCAATTAATCATCTCTGTGCTGAGAAATCTGACAATCTTTTGTCCAACCTCAAAGAAATAATTGTCTTAAAAGATAAATAACTAAATTTTAATATGTCAATTATTTGATCTATTCCTCTCAAGAAAAACTCAACTTTCAATACTGCTTTTATTTTCTCAAATAACTTTTATTTCAATCATGTTTACACACAGCCGTGCATGTTTTTAAATTTTATGTATTTTTTTCAAAAGCCATTCCTGATTGCAATTTTTTTCCTAATCCCAAAGTGGCAATAAGCCAAGCCCCCACTTTCTTCTAACTTAATTTTTCCAGACTTCTTAATGGCCCTGTCAATTTCCTGTCATTGTTCTCCTATAGGATTTCCTTAGTCCCTCCTAATGCTTTTGGCAGTACTTTTATACCAAACTTGATAAAAGTGGGAAGAGTCATCAACACAATCCAGAGGAGACGAGACTGATTCATGATGATGTAACTAAGCTGAAAAGCACAGTTTAATAGACTATTTTGGTAGCATGACTTGAGACTCAGAAGCTGTCCTTTTTTAACTCCCTGGAAATGGTTGCTCTCAAGTGGTCTTCCCAAGGTCAGGAAGGAAGCATGACATCACTAAGGAGCAGCTGCCTCTGAGGTAGGAAGGAGCCTCCAGCTCCTGTGTTTGAAGGTGCATTCATTATGACCATTTAGTTAGCTAAAGATGGGAAACTTACTAGGAGTTAGGGGAAATTCCAGATCAACTCAAAAGAGACTGAAATTTCATGTTCAGAATCAATAAATTCTTTTTTTAATTGAAATACAACGTACAACATTGCAAAGCATCTTAATTTGACACAGGCGTATATTGCAAGATGATTGCCATTGTAGCCTTAGCTAACATCTCTATCACTTCATTTAATTAACACTTTTTTAGGGGGAATAAATGAGAACTAGTTTATTAACTGTTGTTTTACAATCACTATTCTATATTATTAGATCTCCAGGACTTATTTGTTAGTTGTGAGTTATATCCTTGAATGTCTCTCTCAATCCTCCATTCTCTGTTCCTGATAACTCACATTATACTACATTTATGAGTTTGAAAATTTTCAGATTTTACATGTAAGTTATATTTATATAGTAATTATCTTTGTATGCCTTAAAATAATGTCCATCTATAATGTCACAAATGTGAAAATTTCTTTTTTACTGTGGCAGTTCATTATATATATATTTTTTTCACACCTTACACACTCATTCATTGATGGGCACTTAGATTGTTTGATATCTTGACTAATATGAATAGTGATGCACAAAACAAGGGAGTGCAGACATCTCAGCAATATTATGGTTTTTCTCTTATATGTCTATCTCCCCAAAAATTAAGTTTCTGAATTACATAGTAGTGCATTTTCAAGTTTTTGAAGGGCCCCATGATGTTTTCCAAAGTGGCTGAAGCAATTTACATTCCCACCAACAGTGTACAAAGAGTTGCCCCTCCCCCACATTCTCCCTTACACTTGTAAGATCTAACTGTGGTTTTGATTACATTATGCTGATAACTACAAATGTGAAATACCTTTTCATATATTCAGAATAAGTGTGACACTTAAACTTTGAAAAAATACTTTCTAGTAAATTTTATTATTTTTTATTCACACAATTTAAATATATGTGTTACCATTTTATTCTCACCTATGAAGTCAATTGAGAGTTCAGGCATCTTTCTACAGAATTTGTTCTTAAAACTCAGAAACTTAGTTCTAATATATGATCTGTATTTATCTTAAATCACATAAAGATTTGAGCTATAAAAAGATGACATTTTATAAACCATCTAGAATTTAAGTATGAACATTAAAGCACAACATTGCTTTAAAATGGCATTACTATTTAAAGATAGATAAATATACATATGCATAGCCTTTAAGCAAGTCAAAAATGTAATAACTCTAATTTGAAATAGTATTACTTTTCCAAGTTGCTACGGGTTTTACTCAATGGTCAAGTAGATAAAATATTGATTGTGTCAACCTCACCTTTCTATTTTATAGCAGTAGGCCCTTATTTCTATACTTAGGTCAACTACTAGGTCTAGTAACCATAGCATTAATTATCTTTTATTTTTGGGTTTGGGGCTTCACTGCATTGTGCAAAGGCCTACTCCAAGCTCTGTATTCACAGGTCACTCTAGGGGGTTCAGAGGACCATAGGGTATGCCAGGGATAGAATCCAGGTACTATGACAGCACACCTATCATTCATTATCTTTTAACTAATTTATCACACAAGCACAGTGCTGTGTAAGTATTTCTTATATATATGTATAAGAACTTATCATATATACACACATGCACTCACACACACACACACACACACACACACATATATATTTTAGAAGCCACTCCTAGCAGTGTTTTGAAGCTACTCCTAACTCTGTGCTCAGATGTCACTACTGGTGTTGCAGGGAGGTGAGAGAACAATGAGGTACTCCAAATAAAGCCTGGGCTTTCTGCAATCAAAGTATACTTTCCGTGTACTTAAACTATCTCTCCAGCCTATCAACTGGTGTATTTTTGATAGTCATTCCTTCAGCTTTGTGATCTTGGATGTTATCTAAATTTTTTGTTTCATTTTTATTTTTATAAATTTAATAGCTCATAAGTTTGCTGTGAGAATTAAATGAGACTCCATTCAAGTTATTTGGCAAACTTCTTGATATATTCAATTTCAGTAAATGCTTGCTGTTACTATTGCCATACCAATCTCCTTGTAAATTATGAAACTGAGGTTAAATACTGTCTTTTGTTCTTAGAATAAGAACAAAAACATGGGAAGTGCTTTATTATTATTCCCACTACTCCATTTTTCTGATTCCTTCTAAAATTCCTTTGCTCCTTTCCAAACCTTGATGTATCAGATTTGTGTAAGCAAGAACATCTTATTCTCCATCATTCACAAAGCAGGGGTGATGAATGGTTGGTTTTAGCATACCAAGCATGATATTTAAACAATACCTGTGTCCTGTGATTCAGATAAAATGTTTATACATAGTCTAACATATGAAGCCAGATATAACTTTATAGAAAACAGAAAATTGTGGGTACACTATTTTAAAACCCGGTGCCTGTTCATATAGCACAACAAATATAAAAAATTTTAAGCTAAATGTGAATCAAATTTACATCAATTGAGTGATAACACCAAAATAAGAATTGGTTTCTCAATACAACTTTGTTAGTGCCACTCTTAAAAGGTTAGCCCAACCTAGCACCAGAGCAAGACTCTTCTCTAATGCTACCAGAACTTAATCTTCATCAAACTGAATAAATACGAGAACAGTTCGGTCTACCCTGGGAGAGAAAAGATCATTGCCACCAGATGAACGGACTGAGTAAGTGCCAAGCAATTTTTCACTGTTTGGTGCTTGTTAAATAACCAGTCTACTTAAATTACATGAAGACACAATATTTTGAATTGGGGAATTGAAAACTAAAAACATCTTTCATTGAATTTTAACATTTTCAGCTGCAATCAATCTGAAGTTTTTAGAGATGAAAATGTTTCTTGATCATTCAAATACTTAGGCAAATTAACTTCTAGGAGTTTCAAAACTATGTCATCACTATTATGAAATATGTGTGCAGTTCTTCTTCCTTTATTTATCAATCTACAAAGAATTTATTTGAAGAAAGGAAACTCAGACTAATCATCTGACTTGGCGGTCAGCTTTAAAGCAAAATATCCAGCAGATTTAAAATTTGTCTTATCAGGCGCAATTATATTCCAAAGTAGATCCGGAGAGCAAACAAGTAGTTAGGAAACTTTAGACTAAATATAATAACATGCAGTTAACAGAGAAGACAACTCTCTCCTCAACCAAAGTGTTCTGACTCTTGCCATTAAATATTATTCTCTCGGGGCCGGAGCGATAGCACAATAGGTAGGGCATTTGCCTTGCAGGCTTCTAACCCGGGTTCCATCCCTGGCATCCCATATGGTCGCCCAAGCACGGCCAAGAGTAATTCCTGAGTGCAAAGCCAGGAATAACCTCTGAGCATTGCTGGGTGTGACCCCAAAAAAGCAAAAAATAAATTAATAAGTAAATAAATAAATATTGTTCTGTATGTCTCTAACGTTATATGTACTTCAGTGTTCAGCATCTGTCAAAATGACATGTCTCTGGACATATGCAGAATATGATCACACCAGTGTTACTTTAGACCTTCAAGTTAGCAAGTTGCAGATGGACCCACACTTCTATGATTATCTTCTTTTATCACTGTATCACTGTATAACTGTAATCTCGTTGTTCATCAATTTGCTCGAGTGGGTGCCAGTAATGTCTCCATTCGTCCTAGCCTTGAGATTTTAGCAGCCTCTCTTTACTTGTCCATCCTAATGGTGTTGCATTGGAAGCTCTTTCAGGATCAGGGAAATGAGACCCATCATTGTTACTGTTTTTGGCATATTGAATACACCACAGGGAGCCTGCCAGGCTCTGCCATTTGGGCAGAATACTCTAGATAGCTTGCCGGGTTCTCGAGAGGGAGAACTAGACAATAAGAAGTCTCTCGACTACAAATGTAGCCACACACTTCCGGAGCTTTGTTTTATAGTCTCTGGATCTTGGCCATTGATGGGATTACACAGCACCCATGGCAGTTTATGGGTGTGACTGCCTACCTACTGGAAAATGGGGCATCTGGGTGGAGGAGGCCCAGTCCCGATCTGAGAAGGCTTGGAGATCTCAGCCCTAGGTCCCGCACACTGGGTTTCTCCTCTGGTTCCTTCATGTGTGAGGCTCATCCGAGTGTGTGGAGAGTGGCCTTGAGCATGGCTGTGTCTGGGTTCCGAAGGTCTTTGGCTGCTGGAGCTCTGCTCGGGGCAGGGAGGGAAATTCAACCCGCCCCCTTCCGAGGGGCCTGGTGAAGACTGCCAGGTTTGGGGGCAGGCTGAATAAATGGTATGTGTGATTCTCCTGTGGAACCGATTTAGTAAATATGTTCTTAGCCTCATAATGGAACTCCCAGAGAATATTCCCTTATCTGACCACAGCCTCTTGGCTCGCAATGCAATTTCATGAGTGCTACTGCTGACTAACATATTGTAATCTATCATTTTCTTTAAAATTTATAACCCTCTTACTCAATGGAAGCAACTTCTGTCGAATGAGTTTCACTAAATTCTGTTCAGTTTTGTCAGCCTTTACTTTAAAAGGCACCATTTTATGGTGGTTTGCTCTTAACACATCTGTATTGTCTTACACATCCAAGTTCTTGTAAAATCTAGTAGTAAATTATTAGTCATAGATTTCTCATAAGATTTAACGGAATTTTGTCACTTCATGTCTGATGTAAAAGACTTAGATTCTACAGAAAGTATTTAATCTAAAACAGTTTAGAATGATATAGGTCAAAATTCTAGAGTTTTAGCTAATTTTTCTAAAATTCTTTGAATACTGCAAAAAAAGAAGAAATCATGTTGGTGTTGGGAAGAAGATTAATTTCTAATTCCTAAATTCAGGAAGATTTGCTTTGGAATATCTACATTGAATAAAATAATGCAGAATTATATTTATTACCAAACTTGAAATCATATTTTAGATATATTTCAGTTTCTATACAACATTGACTGTCTAATAGGTTGTTTAAAAGTGAATCCTTGTTTTACAGACTTATAGACACAGTTTTTCAAGGATGTTGCTTTACACTTCATGATACCTTCAGCATTTCTCAATAAAATATTCATCATTGATCAATACAAATTAAATATTTTTGACAAATTAAAACAGTGTTAGGCTTCTAGGCTACAAGGATAAATTAAAATATATTACCACTGCCTTCAGGGAGATTACATTTCAGAAGTCATATGGCATATAAACATAAATATTCGATTCTGTAGGAAAGAGCAATATAATGGAGGAATTGCAGTAAATGATGGGAATGCATCAAGAAACATTTGCCTCAATCTTGGATTACCAGTAAAGGGTTTCTACCTGTAAAAAATATATAAACTGGGCTTTAGTATGAATAATAACTAAGCAAGGAATAGATAGGACAGGCAAGTATGTACATGAATATATCAGTGTATATGTAGAAGTATGTTTTCCTAAAATTAAATTTAATTGAGTACACAGCAACATAAACTGATGCTAGGGGTAGTGTGTGGTTGTGTGCTGCATGCACACATGTGTGTGTGTGTGGTGTATTTCTTTGTGTACGGTGGGGGTTAGACATAAGAAATCTGAATCGAGAGTTGGATACAAAAATGTTTTATATTTATTTTTTACCAAGGAGTTTGAGTGTGGGGTTTTGTTTTGTTTTCTTTTGTTTTTGCTAGTTTGCTTGTCTGGGTCTTATTTCTTGTTTCTTTGGAAGGAGGCATACTCACTAGTACTCAAAGGCTATTCCCTACTTTGCTGCTGGAAAATCATGTGGTATCAGGTGTTGAATCTAGGGTTTTCCCATGTAAAATGTGCCCTCCAACCATTTGAGTAGTTCATGGTCCGAGAAGTTTGTATGTTTTTGAAGGATACCCCTTCCCAAGATGCTCAGAGCAGGTCTTCACAGAGACATATCATCTTGGCTTGAGGTTACTTCAAGTTAACGTTGTTTTTGGCTCTGCCACCTCAAGAGAAATGAGCTCATTACCTAGAAGAAACAAGTATGGGGATATTAGTAAGATTTTGGGTTATCTTCAAATATAACCTTTCTATCAGGGATACCTCTCTTTATGATTGGGAAAATGAAACGTCAAAATCTTTTTCATTTGAATCACATTCATTTCTCCTTGGAGCCCAGGAAAAGGAAATATTTAGACTTTAATTTTATTTTTTGGAAAAAATACTTTGAGTTTTGAGTCCCATAAGAGAAAGATTTTGACAAATGCATTAATGTCCTCAAATTACCCTTTAAGGTAGAAAATATTATTTTCATTTCACAATTTGCAAATAAATTTCAGTAAACTGAAGTGAACAGTCCAAGTGTTTCAAAGTAGCATTGTGGGCTAGATGGAGTGAAATTAGCTCACACCTTACTAAACGTTCTGTGGCAGATACTATAAAAGGTGCAGGAGGTACTAGGATACATTTGATAAATCACTGCCCTGACCTTCTTGGATTTATTTTTTCCATGTCTATAAGTATTTTCTTCAATTTTCCCACAAGCTAGCAAGGATCTAAACCCACAGTAACACATAAGACCACTATCATATTCGGTAAGTGTGTGTGGAGCAGGGGTCCTTAGTTATTTCATTGTGTGCAGGGTTCAGGGAATTCACAGCATGCTGAATTATGGGGCTTTCTGGATTTCATGGTGATTCCCTGAACTGTACAACTCTTGGCAGAAACATCCTAAAATCAATCTGTTAGATTTTAAAATCCTATTCTTAGTCACAATGACTTGTAGTAGATAAAAACATTAGCAGTCAAAATTTGCCAGCCACATCTTGGCTTGCTTATTGCTGATACAGACTCAGAGCTCTGAAAATAGAATGCAACCTTTATTATTTTGCCTAGATATAGTCTCCAGAAGAATGCAGGCCTATCAAAGTTCATTTCAAATATTTATTGATTATCAGATGACTGGAGATACATATATATACATATACATGTGTGCATGTAGACTGGTTTATAAGTAGTAAAAACTATTATAGTCTTAATATTATCCTTAGGAAAGGCATTTGTGCGATTATTAAGAGCAAAAAATATATTTAAATTTATTCATACTATTTAAAAATGATTGATGTATAGCTATCAATTTTAAAGCAGGTTAATTTGGGGATAAAATGGATTTTAAAGAAAGACATATCAATCAAAGAGTGACAAGATTTTTCTCCAGCCATAACCTTAAATTGATTTTACAAAATTAACCCACTTAGCAACAATGTAAATAGCTATCAGTAGCATTTTTACTCAAACCTTGAATAATATAGCAACACAAAGGGCACATTTTCATCTGATCATCATTCATGCTTCAGAGTCTGAGAAATAGGTACCAGAAAAATTCTCAAGGGTTTAAAGTATAAACCATCTTAGGTTATGTGTGAAGTACCAAAGTTAGAAACCATTTTTTCACATATTCCTTTGTAGTAAGAACCCCAAATTACATAAAAAAATCTTATCTGATAATAATCCTTCAGCTGTTCCACTATTCCCTGAAGATCTAAATATCTGTCATTGTCATACTTGCTAGAATCTCTCCTCCAAAGATGAAAGATAAGAAAAACATTTATGCCCCAGATTCTATTTTATAATAGTGCTCTTGTCAATTAGATCTATTCCCCCACAAGGAATTTATGTGAAACAAAAACTCCTTTATACAATAACCAATAAAATATATACATAAATTTTCAACACAAGGCAGTCTTCAAGCTATTCACACACTTCTTAACTATGCACCAAAGAGCAGCAACTTAAAAATATTTTTATTCAAAATTTATAACAGTTGTAATATTTGCTGATAAAGTTATGTTCATGGTTAGAGCTGACATTTACTTCGGCTATGTCAATCCAAGTGATTTGATAGAACTCAACAGTAATAGTATCTTAAAGTAGCATTTTACCATAAACTAGGACCCAATGGACCCAATGGATAGTACAGGGGTTAAGTCAATTGCTTTGTACTGGCCTACACTGGTTGTATCCTGAACCCTATACCTGGTTCCTTGAGCAACATCAGAACTGACTCCTGAGCACAGAGATAGGAGTAAGTCATGAGCACTGCTGGGTACTATTTGTAACCTGAATGATGGTCCTTCCAAGATGCTCAGAAAAGGTTATTATTAGCTGAAGTCACAAGGCCCTGCAATATTATGATGAACTAAATAGAAGAATAAAAGTGAAACAATGCCTAAAATTACCACACAACAGAAGTATGCACAGTATCACTTGTTAGATAACCCTGAGCACTAGATTACAGAACTAAGAAGTGTAATTAAGAGTGTGTGTGGGAATGATGAGATGGCCTGGAAGTAGCACAAGGGTATCGGTGGAGGTAAGTGGTAAGGTGAGGTAACACTATACTTCCAAACCTTAAATGCAAGTACTATTTTGTTAAATTGTGGCAGGACCACACGTGGTGGGAATTGGAGACCAGGGTCATGTCGGTTACACCACAGTAAGGACATGAAAGACATGTGATTTTCCACTAAAACCACACTCCAGAAAAACAGAATAAGCATTTTTTTTTACTAGAAATAATTTTTGTTTATTTTTTAGTTTAATTTCATATTTGTATATGGCCTTAGTTTTTATGATCGTGTTTTGGGGATATCATGTTTTGGGGATATGATCGTGTTTTGGGGATACAATTTCACCTTTCTTCAAAGTATGTGCAGAGAGTCTCTTGCCCGCACGCCTGGCTGTCTTCCCCGGGGCCCCTCTGAGGGGATGGGCTCCAGTTTCCTTCCCCGCCTCGAGCAGAGCTCCCAACAGTCGAAGACCACCGGAACCTAGCCACAGCCATGCTCCAGGCCCCTCTCCACATGTTTGGACAAGCCTCATGCATGAAGGTACAGGCAGAGGAAGCCAGGTGTGTGCAATTCCATCAAAGGCCAACATCCAGGGACTTAAAAGCAAGCTCCGAGAAGCGATATCTTATAACCTACTTCTTCCTCTGGGAGAAACTAGCAAGCTACTAAGAGTTTCCTGCCCACATGGGACAGCCTTGCAAGCTTCCCATGGTGTATTCATATGCTAAAGTCAGTAACAAGCTGGATCCCATTCCCCTGACCCTGAAAGAGTCTCCAGTGCGACATCCTTAGGAGGGCTGAGTCGAAAGAGATTTCTAAGATCTCAGGGAAAGGACAAATGGAGAGGTTACTGAGCGTGCTCGAGAAATCAACGATCGACAGGATTTCGTGATTCGTGATGTGCATTCCTTACTCAAGAAACATTTCTCTTACCATTGTCCATTGGACTTCCCCTCAACTTTTGATCCCCACTCACTATAATAATCACAGCTCTAAGGACTGAATCTATGGGTTTTCCTTTATCTTGTCTGTTCCATACTTTGCTTCTCCCTATCCTGTATATGATGAGATTATCCAATATTTGTTGTCCTTCTGTCTTATTTCACTTAACATAACTGCCTACAGTTTTATTCATGCTATTAAAAAAGTAAAACTTTTCTTTTTCCTTATTCCTGAGTAGTATTCCATAATGTAGATATAAGCCATTTTTCTTTATCCATTAATCTGTTGTTAAGTTCTTACACTGTTTCTGTATCTCAGCTATTGCAAATAGTGATGCAAATAGTGATGCGGTGAACAGAGTTGTGCACATTCTGAAGTGCTCACAGCTTCCTCCTGACTCATCACTCAGGGTTTACTCTTGGCAATGCTAAGGCAGGGGCATATGGTCGGCCAGGGATCTAACCCAGGTCAGTCATACGCAAGGCAAGTATCTTAATCCCTGCCCTACTCTCCAGACCCCAAATATACTCTTCTTATTCAACTTGCCAGTGTCTATCCTCTCTTCCCTTCTGATGCCATTAATCAGTTCTTATATTTAAATATTTAGTGATTATTTTATTTTTATCTTTTTAAAAATATTTTTGTTTTTCTTTATAATTTTTAATTTTTTTTTGGGGGGGATAAGGGGATACTCCTGGCAGTGTTAGGAGAACATATAGGATGCCGGGGATCAAACCTCAGTCTTCCATGTGCAAGGCAAATGCCCTACCTGCTGTACTGCCACTCCACCATGATTATTTATTTTGAATAATAGAAGCAATGCTATTGTTTTATATGTCAGCGCTGCTATACATGTCCAACACCAGAATTCCTGGATCCCTCCATCTTTTCCCAAATCACCCCCTTTTCCAAGATTAATTATATCTTATAGATAAAAATTTACTTTTGTTTTATTTAATTTATTTATTGTTTTTCTTTGTACCACATATAGTATACTCATAGCATGTTTACATTCTTCATCTGAATTCTTGAATAAGTCATAGCATACTGTAGTTTGATCTATTTGCTACAAATGGCAACACTTAATCTCATTTGCATAACAGAGTAATAGTCCATGATAAATATGTGCCATATCATCTTTATCCAGTCATCTATTAATAGGCTCTTAAGTTGCTCTTAAATCTTGATGACTGTAAATAATTCTATACTGAAGATAGAGTGGATAGATCTTGTTGAATTTATGTTTTAAAATTTGGGGGTAAATACTCCAAAAGATCAAATGAAATTAGAAATAACCTCTTTCTAAGAAACCTGTCTACATGGTAAGACAAACAACTAACTATAGAGCATCTGATCATCACCATAAAAAAAAGTCTATAAGATATCAAATAAGCTATCTATGATATGAAGTTTAATGTTTAACTTAATAATTTCAAATTAGGTATGATTTATATTGGCCCAGTGATATTTGGGATTGCATAGGAATGCAATGGCAAATGAATGCAAAATTGGTTTAACATTCACAATCAATTGGGTGACTTATAAAGTAAAAAATGAAATTTTTGATCAGAGAAATTCAACATCCCTAATATTTAATATCATTCTTAAAATTAGAATTAAAGAATACTTTTACAACTTGCTTTAAAAACTTTCTTTTAACAACTTTATAGCAAACATCATAATAAATGGCATAAAATTAAATGCAGTCTCCCTGTTGGAAACAAATAATGTTTTTCTCTCCTATTAGTTTCACTGTATCACTGTCATCCTGTTGATCATCGATTTGCTGGAGCAGGTGCCAGTAACATCTCCATTTGTTCCAGCCCTGAGATTTTAGCAGCCTCTCTTTACTCGTTCTTCATTGCTATTATTATTTTCATGGGTACATCATTTCAAAACTATACCCATCACCAGAGAGCCTACTTTATTTCACTAGTGTCCCAAGGACCCCTGCCACCCTCCCCCTGTCCTACCCCTAACCATGGAAACTCAGTTCTATAGACACAACCTTCAGTACCAAGATCTTTCGGCAGAGCCTGGCAAGCTCCTTGTGGCATATTCGATATGCCAAAACAGTAACAATAACAGCTCTCATTCTCCTGTCCCTAAAAGAGCCTCCAATCATTGGGAAAAACAAGTAAGGAGAGGCTGCTAAAATCTCAGGACTGGGATGAATAGAAACGTTACTGGTGCCTGCTTGAGTAAATCGATGAACACCCAGATGACAGTGATACAGTGATTCCAATGTCTTTGACTGTTTGTTGTTCCCTTGCTATGTTTTTTTTTATTTCATATTTGGGATGTGTGTGTCTCTTTCTTGTTTTCTTTGTTTAACTTCTTTTGTGGAGGCAATGATACCTACACACAGATTAAAGCTAAATGGAAATTCTACAAAGGGTAAATCAGTGATAAATGATAAAGTAAAAATTATTTCCCAAAAACTCTTTTTATACAAGTAATACATGTAAGAAATTAATATTATTAATAATTCTGCTAGTATAACTCAAGATCTACCTGAAGCAGATAAATTCTACAACTATAAATGTAATGAACAAAGACAGTTAAGAAAATTTATGTGGAGAACCTGAATAGGCCTATAGAACTATAAAAAGTATATTTTATCCTGAGAGGAAATATTGGCTTTATTTTAGAAAACATTATATTATAGATAGTATAAGAACTATAATAATTATATATAATAATTATATATGTACTGCCGCTGGCGCCATGTAATCCCACCAATGGCCAACATCCAGAGACTATAAAAACAAGCTGCAGGAAGCGCGCGGCATCTTGTAGCCTAGTTCTCCCTCTGGGAGAACTTGGCAAGCTACCTACCAAGAGTTTCCTGCCCACATGGGAGAGCCTCCCAAACTCCTCATGGTTTATTCATATGGCAAAACCAGTAACAATGCTGGGTCTCATTCCCCTGACCCTGAAAGAGCCTCAATGCCACACCATTGGAAAGGACGAGTAAAGAGAGTCTTCTAAAATCTCAGGCCTAGGACGAATGGAGATGTTACTGAGACTGCTTGAGAAATTCAACAAATAACAGGATGATGATGATGATGATGATGATGATGATGATGATGATGATGATGATGATTATATTATAGTTATTACTTGGGCTGGAGCTATAGCACAGCGGGTAGGGCGTTTGCCTTGCATGTGACCAACCTGGGTTTGATTCCTCCACCCCTCTCGGAGAGCCAGGCAAGCTACCGAGAGTATCCTGCCCACACAGCAGATCCTAGCAAGCTAACCGTGGTGTATTCAATATGTCAAAAACAGTAACAAGTCTCACGATGGAGACGTTACTGGTGCCCACTCGAGCAAATTGATGAGCAGCAGGATGACAGTGATACAGTGATATAGGTATTACTTAAGTGTCAGTGCTTAAAAGTAAATGAATTTTTAAAAGTACTTGACATAATGAATATTAATGAGATATTAATTTGTTTTTTGAGTTACAAAATCCCTTAGCAGTATATGTATAAACAAACCTTTCTTAATCTAATAGAGGGCAACCATAAGTGTCATGAGTGAATGCCATACTCAATACTGAGTGATGAGTTTATCTTACATTTGAAGAAACTCCTTTAATGCTTTTTGCAAGATTATTTCCAAGGCTATAAATTCCCTAATCTGTTGCCTCCCCTGAAGCTCTGCATTATTCCTTCAAATATAAATAATGATCTAGCTGGATGGAGCGTTCTTGGTGATGTGTTCGTTTACTGAGTTTTTGTACTATAATCCTCCATTCTCCTCTGACTCACAGAATCTCATTCAAGAAATCTGTTGTGAAAGAGAGAGACAGACATAGAAAGACTGCACTCATCTATGGTATATAGAATATCAGAGTGGGAGACTAATACCCAAGAACTGTAGAAATAAGTACCAGGAGGTTGACCCCATGGCTCCGAGGCTGGCCTCACGTTCCGGGGAAAGGGCAACTCAGAGAAGCGATCACCAACTACATTGTAGTCGAAGGCCATGTGGGGGAAGGGAGTTGCGGGCTGAATGAGGGCTAGAGACTGAGCACAGCGGCCACTCAACACCTTTATTGCAAACCACAACAGCTAATTAGAGAGAGAGAACAGAAGGGAATGCCCTGCCACAGTGGCAGGGTGGGGTGGGGGGGAGATGGGATTGGGGAGGGTGGGAGGGACGCTGGGTTTACGGGTGGTGGAGAATGGGCACTGGTGAAGGAATGGGTTCCCGAACTTTGTATGAGGGAAGTATAAGCACAAAAGTGTATAAATCTGTAACTGTACCCTCACGGTGATTCTCTAATTAAAAATAAATAAATTATTTAAAAAAAAAAAAGAAATCTGTTGTGACTTTTACTGGCTTTCCTTTATAAGTATTTTTTAGATTTGCTTTGAATATTTTGTCTGTCTTGGTTTATCTCATTCTGAGTACAATGTGTCTTAGAGATTTTTCTATTTGAGTCTGCTGTTGCTCAAAGGGACCGTTTGAAGCTCTTGGATCTCTATGCCTGTATCCCCCAACTATAAGAACTTCTTCTTATGAATTCTTTTACTATTTTTTCTTCATCTAATTCGCCTTCCTCTTCTTCAGGGATTCCAGAGATTCTTGTATAATTCCTCTCAAACTCATCCCCTAATTCTCTGTTCCTTCTTATCAGATTATTTTCTACATTCCCTTGTTTGCTAGTGGTTTCCTCTATTTCATCTTGGAGTTTCTTGATCTTTTACTCAGCACCTGTTATTCTGCTGTTAAGAGCTCCTATTGACTTTTTATATTGTCTTCCATAATCTTCATTTGTTCTGTTCTGCTGCTTCTTTGATCTCATTAAACATTCTGACAGTGGTGTCACTAAAGTCATTGTCTAAGGATTTACTGAACTGGTTGGTGCAGGTTGAGCCTTCTGTGTCATTATTTTTGCTCACTGAACGTGGTGGGCTTCTTTGTGTCTTACCCATTGGTTTTGCTGTGTTGCTTCTGTGCTAGAGACATTGCACAGTGAAAAAAGTTTCAGGAAAGATGGAGCTGGATCTGTGGAAATGACAGAGTTCAGGTACAGAGATTGGTGCAGCCTAATTGGACGGGAGAGGAATCTTTCCCCAGCTCCCTAAAAGTGTTGGAGCTATCAGCCTGGAGATCAATCTCCATAGAACAGTGGTGCACCGAGCAAAGATCCCAAAATTCACATCTTTTTATTTAATCTGGAAATGGTATTTAAATTGGTGATTTAACTACATTTCAAGGAGTTATTAAGCTTTTTCTGAATATCTCCAACATATACAGAAGGTATATGTGTTATTACATTTGTTTGCTTTTATTTTGTCAGTGTATCTATTATGGCAAGGAAGTCTCAGCAAAGAATCTGGAACAATAGAGAAAAAATACTTTTCTTCTCTATACCAAATATATAGCTTATAAAAGACTTGATTTGTATACATATATATATACCCATATTTTAAAATATATAGGGGCTGGAGTGATAGCACAGCAGGTAGGGCGCTTGTCTTGCACGCGGCCGACCCGGGTTCGATTCCCAGCATCCCATATGGTCCCCTGAGTACCGCGAGGGGTAATTCCTGAGTGCAGAGCCAGGAGTGACCCCTGTGCATTGCCAGGTGTGACCCAAAAAGCAAAAAAAAAAAAAAATTAAAAATAAAATAAAATATATAAATAATACTATAAAATAGCAATGAGGCACATCCATATATTAAAAGGCCAAAAAATGAATATTCACATCACTGAAGTATTTAGTAATAACAAATAGGCAAATGAAGGGTATATTCTTCTTCACTAATTATTATGATAATGTAAAGTAAAACCACAATAGTACATCATGAGATGCTAGTGACTGGTGTGCTTTTATGTTGCTTTTAATTTTATTTTATTAGGAGTGGAGTGTTGGGGCACATATCATAATGCTTAGGGCTTACTCCTGGCTCTGTGTAGTGGGGGACCATATACAGTTCTTAGGATGTACTCCCAGCTCTCTGCTAAGAGTTCACACCTAACAGTGCTCAGGAGACAATCTGTGGTGCCAGGGACAGAAAGTGTCCAAGTAAGTGCCTTAACACCTATACTATCTCTATGGCCACAATAGTATGTTTCACAGAGAACTCTCAAATATTTCTACTGAAAATGCAAAATGGTTCAGCCACAAATTTATATCATGTGAATCAGGAATCACACTCCTGAGTATTTAAATTCTTTTAGTATTTATCATGACTTTATTTATATATGACATACAAAAATATATATAAACTTTATTCAATTTGCCCCAAAATTCAAAATAATCCTATCATTAATTGGGAAATGAATTATTAGTCTAGTATATACATACAAAATAATATAGTTCAGTGATTCTTAAAATGAATAATTTGATGATACGTACAATGAAATAACTCTCAAAACATCTTACCATAGGGCCAGGAGTAGCCCCTGAGTACTGCAGAGTATGCCCTGCTTTAATCAATATTACTAAACAAAGAAATATAAAATTATATTCATTTTAATTAAACTTTCTCAAGTTCAACAATGTGGAAAAGAGGCCATTGATTATAGAAATTAACTGTAGAAAAAGGATCATTTATAGAAGGAACAGAAAGGAAGTTTGGGGGTTGATGGAAATATTCTATGTGTTTACTGATGATTATCAACATATACATTAGTGAAAACTCAACAAAATATGTACTTTACATATGTATTTTTCTTCTATTAAATTAAATCCCAATAGGAAAAACAAAAAATCCATGTTTTGTTCAATGGTAAAGTATATGCTTTTGTGTATGAGGCCCTGGGTTTGATTCCCAGTATCTAAAACAAGAAGGATAAAGAGGAAATATGTACAATTTAAAGATCGCTTAGATGATCTCATCTGAAATGTTAATGTAAATGCTAGTGTAAATGTTAGTGTAAACATCTGAAATGTTAGTGTAAATGTTAGTTTAAAACAATGTGAAGGCTTCCAAAAACTTGGAGAAATCATAAAGTGAAGACAATAAAAATGTGAGACAAAGTGCAACTGCACAGAATTGAAGCGTTTCTAATAGAAAATAAACCAGTCGAGATTCTGGCAGTAGGATATCTCACTGTCACACTGTCATCCCGTTGTTCATCGATTTGCTCATGCGGGCACTAGTAATGTCTTCATTATGAGACTTGTTACTGCTTTTGGCATATCGAATACACCATGGGTAGCTTGCCAGGCTCTGCTGTGCGGGTGGGATACTCTGGGATACTCTCAGTTGAGAGGGGGGGGGCAGTAGGATGATGGCAAATAAATGATGGAGGAAGGAAAAGAAAGACATAAATAGAATGTAGAATGGAAAACAGGGGGAAAGAAGAGAAAAATCAGGTTGGAGAGAGTACAGCAGGTAGGACACTTGCCTTATATGTAGCAGACTTGGTTTCAATCCAGAGCACCCCATATGGTCCTCTGAACTCCTATAGGAGTGAACCCAGAGCACAGAGTCAGGAGTAATTCCTGCAAACCACCAAGTATGGCTCAAAACAAAACAAAATTTCTGACAAAAAATAAAAACAATTAATATATGGGAATTTCAGCACAGCAAAGTTTACAATGCTTCTTATAAAGCCACTTTTGTGCATTAATAATATGTCAATCCCAAAGAATTTTAAATTTTTTGATGCCATCAATTCTTGCACATTACTAAAATTATAAGACAAACTTCAGAGGATAACTCTTCTGCTTGCTAATGATAGAAGTTGACATAGCTTGAACACTACGCTGTATTGAAGTTGAATGAGTGAGGGAAATGTTTCAGAATCAAAGGAAAGAAGTGGGCATTGAAGAACAAGCTTCAAATTCTACCCATGCCTGTTGAAGGATGGGAAGATTAGAATGTTGCTGGAGAAAAATGTGTTTCACACTAAAAATGAACAATTTCAAAATAAAATGTGGTGAAGGAAATGGTAGGATTGGAAGACATCAAAGCATCTAAGAAGGAAAACAGTAAAATATTTCCTAAAGCAATTTCAAAGGAGGTCTATATTTCCAAAATAAAAATAATTGGTCTTGAGAATGAGCTCATCAAAGATCCTTAACTAGATTCTAGAAATAAAAACTTCAACACAGTGTAGAGAAGTCATGAGGAATGTCTTGCAACCCTGGCCGTGGTGAGAGGTAACACAAATTTTTGAAGCAGAGGTGAAAGAAGAACTCAGAGAAGGATGCAGGGATTGAGGGGGAGACAACGCTGCAGGGAAGGAATGCAGGTGTGTGGGGGGTGCGTTTTGGGGGCAGGGGGTGATAAACCATAACAGTTAAACACCTAATGACCCCAGTAAAAGACTCTAGGAGATGTTGGTCACAAATTATAGTTGTCAGGCTCAGGTATGGCTATAAAGAGCCACACAGTCTTTGGAATGTTTATTTTGATTGAGGTAAAATTTACTTAAAACCTTATGTTATTTTTGGGTTTACATAACAATCCAATATTTGTACACACTGAAAGTTATTTTCACAATAGTTCTAGTTGCTATCCATATGCATATAATGTATATATAATATAGACTTAACCATACATTATTATGTAATTGTAATATAGTTTTGCATATGTATGTCAACAACTTTCAAATATGAAATGCAGTATTGACTACCATTGCTATGATGTGTATATCCCCATAATGTTTTATATGTATGAAACTCTGTTTTTTATACCAAGTTATTACATACATGAAAATGTGTACAAAATTCTTTACGGTGGCATGTAGAACCATGATCTACTCCACACAATATTCTTTCTCAGAAATTATTAGTTTCTCTTCATTTCTAAGTTACAGACACCCGAGGTCACACTTATTGGTCCCTTGCTATAATCCATTTTGTCCTTTGCCATATATAGTTCATTGTAACACTTTACATAATTTTAAAACAAAAGTCATGTTTTTAAACATTTCTGTAGGTATATCTTCACTCAAACTGCAATATTTTGAACTGCTCCGACTCAATAAATATCACGACGTAATACACAGAACTGCCTCAATTCAACCTGCACTATGCTCTAAATCTATAGCAGTTGCTTTCTCTGTTATTCCTCATCAACTACTATTATGTAGGTATAATAATCAAAAGATAAACTACCTGGGACATATGCAGCCTTTGCAGAGTGCCTGGGGTCACACACCTGGTGATTGTTGAGATTTGAGCCCCGACCAGTCTGGCTTTAGAAAACAAATTTTTTTTTCCAATTTTATTAGACTGCTTTGCACCTGTTTCAGAAATTATATTTTTTCTTATCTATATCCCTTCCTAGATCATGAGTTCTCCAGTGTCAAGACATGACCCTTTATTTTGTTTTCCTGCTTATATACTGTGTCTCCTTCAGTAGTTTAATTAATGTTTGATAATACATGAGTGAAAGAAAGAATGAATAAAAAGTAAAAATCCAATAGAATAATAAGCATAATGAGCTTAAAAATAAACCAAAATATGCCATTTATATAATTTAAATATATAGGTGCAATTGTGTCTAGCTCTAAATATCAAATTCAGTGTTTAATTATTTACAAAATAGATCAATGAATGTGCACATCGGAATATGAAAAACTATAAGCTACTTTAGTATAAACAGGAGCTACCAGTGTGACTTGTTTTCACATTGACCTTGATAGAAAATTGTTTCCTGCTAAAACTGACTACATTTATATTTCATTTAAAAAATGTGTTACTGGTTCTGAAAATGGTTGCTAGGAAAATTGACCTGATATTTCTAATTATTTGAAAATTCCAGTTGCTTAATTAGCTCCAAATGACAATGAAAATGGAATGTGATACTATAGTAGTGAATCAGCAATTTGATAAAATATAGAAACACAATTTATCCAGATGAAGTAGAATACTTCTCAACTTCTTGTGAATGACAACTAAACTGTGTGTGCATGCATGAATGCATGTGTGCGTGTGTGTGTGCATGTGTGTGTTGCCATGCCCATATGTGCTGAGGGCTTACTTTACTTCTGGCTTTGAGCTCAGGGATCACTCCTGGAGGAATGGGGAAAGCATTTGCGGTGCCTGAGATCCAACACGGTTTAGTTGTGTGCAAGACAAGTGCCCTACTCACTGTAGACACTAAGCATTTTTAAAGGAGCAAAGAACAGCAGGTAGTTTATCTTCACTTCCTTTTTACTGCAAGAAAATTATATATCTCCCTTCCTACTGTCCTCCTTGTAGTTGTTATACAACCCACTGTCTTTTTTGACGTCAGGAGTACTCAGTCAACTTATTTTGGACAATGGCCTATGAGATTACGTGCTATTTGTCACATCTGAACAGCAGTTTTAGGAAACATCATTTATCTCCATCGACTCTGGAGCTCTTTCTTCCCTCCCTACTGTGGAAATAGCACATCCTGTAAACTAGTTGGAATAGAAAACTGTACAGCTGAGCCAAGCAGATCCAAAACAGAACTACAGTGACTACACCTGAACCACAATTCGAACATCTAACTTGAGCAAGATATAAATTGGGGGTTTATTTGTTGCCCCAGAAAAGCTGTCTAGTTGATAGAAATTTAGTAGAAATGGAGATACTCTGTTATGCCACTTACAAGAGTGGAAAAGAGAACAAGTGTCTCAACCCACTGGTCTCCCAGTGCTGTGTGGAATTTTTCCAATGGGTCCAAATGAGCATTGCTTATATCTGGAATCTCAATTCACTCGGCCTTTCTATCAGCACTTTATACAAGTTCAAGGGGATACTGGATTTCATCTCCTTCCTTGTTATCAAATTACAAAAATGAAAAATTAAAACCAAAACAAACTACCAAAAATGTCTTCCTGTGCCACTTGCCAGAAAATCACCAATGCCTATAAATGTGTATAAATAGAAAATATGAGCAGCCATTAACCCAATTGATCAAATTCTGAAATCCCTGCCAGGACAAATCAAGGGACACCTGCTAGATCCTTTAAAAATAGTAATAGTAATAGTAAGTGAGGAAACTTATTCTCAGTGCAGTTCTTTCATTTTTCTTATTTCCTTATCTGTTCTTTTTCAGTGCTTTTTGCTGAATTTGCCTCCAAGTGTCCAAATTCTAAGATTTGTGTTTAGCTCCTCTTCTTTTCTGTTCATCCTTTGTTCCAGGCAGGTCAATAGAGAATTCTTCTACATCCTCAGTTTAAATTCACAAGTCAAGTTAGTGACTCCTCAAATTAAAAGCAAAATCTTCTTCAAGTAATAAATCGTCATCGTCATCATCATCCCGTTGATCGTCAAATTTCTCGATCGATCTCAGTAACGTCTCCATTTGTCCTAGCCCTGAGATTTTAGAAGACTCTCTTTACTCATCCTTCCCAACAATGTGGCATTAGAGGCTCTTTCAGGGTCAGGGGAATAAGGCCCAGCATTGTTACTGGTTTTGGCATATGAATACACCAAGGGGAGTTTGCAAGGCTCTCCCATGTGGGCAGGAAACTCTGGGTAGCTTGTCAGGTTCTCCCAGAGGGAGAAGTAGGCTATAAGATATCGCTTCTGGGAGCTTTGTTTTAAATCTCTGGATGTTGGCTGTTGGTGGGGTCACATGGTGCTAGAGGCAGTTCCAGGGCGTGACCGCCCAGCTACTGGAAAATGGGAAATCTGGGCAGAAGAGGCCCAGTCCTGATCCGAGCAGGCTTGGAGGTCTCAGCCCTGGGTTCCACACACCTGGATTCCTCTGCCGGTACCTTCATGAATGAGGCTCGTCCAAATGTGTGGAGAGGGACCTTGAGCATGGTTGTGGTTAGGCTCTGGAGGTCTTTGGCCGTGTGAGCTCAGCTTGGGGTAGGGAAGGAAGCTGGAGCCCACCCCCTCCAAGGGGCCCCAGGTAAGACAGCCAGGCGCTCAGGCAAGAGACTCTGTGTCGCTCTCTTCCAGGAGCTTGGTTTTAAGTCTCTGGATGTTGGCCGTTGATGGGATTACAGGGCACCAGGGGCAGTCCCTGGGTGTGATTGCCTAGCTACTGGAAAATGAGAAATCTGGGCGGAAGAGGCCCAGTCCCAATCCGGGCAGGCCTGGAGGTCTCAGCCCCGAGTCCCACACACCTGGTAAGTAATAAATACAGCAAGTAATAAATTCAGGCTTTTAATTTTTAACTTGGAACGTTCATATAAATCTCAAAATAAATTGCTCTGGTGTTTTTTTCTCCATGAAACCTTTTTTTTTTTCAGTATTTAAAACTCATTAAATGGCAGAATTAATCAGTTATTAAAAATATATAGAAAAAAAACTTTTTTCCAACTATCCTTGAGTTCTCATATCTAGGTCATCAGTGAGCCACACAACTTATAATTCCAATACTTTCAAATGCATATATTTATGACTATATGGCCTTAATTTCTTATCTTCCCTCATCTACTCTTCTACCTCTCTAGTCCAAATTTTTGATTAATGGTGATATTTTTAGGATCACTTTAGCTCATCCAATGAAAATTTCATCTCCATTCTTTACCTAGTAAATTTCTATTTACCTAAGTATAAACCTACATAGTATGGAAGCCCACCCCAAGTTTTATTCTTTTCTCTGCTTTCACAATATTTTTACGTGATTTTATTAAATAGTACTATATACACATACACTGTACATACATGTATGTATGTCTAGGTGGAGTTTGTTTCTACTGCATTTCTACCCTTCTGGACTGAGTTTTCAAATTCTGGGTCTCTGACACACTCATTATTTTTTTTAATTCATTAACTACAATGTCACTGAATATAGTTAGTAAAAACCAATCTAGGATGAATATTGAAAGAATGTAACTGTCAAACTATTTTTAAGGGGTAGGTAATCTTTATTAAAGACAACATGCTGAAGAGAGAAAAATAAAATCAGCTTACATATTTTGTCATCTCTAATTTTTCTCTCAAGCACTTCCATATCAATTCTCTCATTACCCTCACAACATCTCTAGTATTCCAGTATTACACCGAAATGGAGATAGGTGAAATTATTGGTCTAGGTCTAAGGTCAACAAATAAAAATTTTCATTAAGTTATTGAATATTAGAAAAGTAGGTTTTTCTCAGTCCCAACCATATGTTTTTCCAACAGCATTGGACAAATATTTTCTTTTTTTTGTCTATTTAAATTTTTAATTTTTCGACTTTTAGGATCACACCCAGCGATGCTCAGGGGCTACTCCTGGTTCTGCACTCAGAAATTGCTTCTGGTGTTGCTTGGGAGACCATATGGAACGCTGGGATCAAACCCAGATGGGGTGCGTGCAAAGCAAAAGTCCTCCCTGGTGAACTATCACTCCAGCCCCTGGCAAGTATTTTCAACTTTAATTCAAAAAAGAATCATTAGCCCTTACTAATGCCTTTTAGTCATTCTCGAAAAAAGACAACTGGTTATGATTATTTAAAAAAACAAATTTAATCTGCAGACTAACCAAAAGCAGTTATTTGATTTTACTTATCAAACTACATTAAAATAATATTATGGAGAGGCAGCAATAAGGTTAAATGAGATCAAATGAATATTCTCATTTTTATTAGTAAAGACAATTGATCTTAAGATCTCCTTGGAAAAATAATTTGTCCATATTTTTAAGAGACTTAAAATAATTTAATATTTCATAAGCTTACTTCCTGGGACTATAAAACCAAGCTCCTGGACATCTGATAGCCTAGTTCTCCCTCTGGGAGAACCTGGCAAGCTACCGAGAGTTTCCTGCCCACAGGGGAGAGCCTCGCAAACTCCGCATGGCATATTCCTATGCCAAAACCAGTAACAATGATAGGTCTCATTCCCCTGACCCTGAAAGAGCCTCCAATGCGGCACCATTGGAAAGGACGAGTCAAGAGAGGCTTCTAAAATCTCAGGGCTAGAATGAATAGAGACGTTACTGAGACTGCTCGAGAAATTTGACAATCAACGGGATGGTGATGATGATGATGATGACTTCTTGGGATATGCATTATGACAACAGTGTGAGACCAATGTATATACAATAGTATTTATTATAGGAAATATAGAACTTTTATTATAGCAGTAATATTTGAAATTATCTAAATATCCATCAATGAGAAATAACTAGTTGAGCTGAAGCTTAACACAATATTTTAATAAAATTAATTACAGTTATGAATTTATCTTAGTACCAGCAAACTCTTTATAACGTTAATATCAGCAAAATGAGATATTTTTGTAATCTTGTACTTACAAAATCACCAATAGAAATAAAATCCAAAATAGACTAAACTGCCAACTGCATTTTATTTTGGTGGTGGACAATGGGGATTTTTATTATTGATTTGTATAACATGAAAAGTAAAAAGTAAATACTTGTAATCTTTTTCAGCATTTAACAATCTCTCTACCTCAGAAGCATACCCACTATGTCTGACCAGGAGATTGAAAGATAAACAATGTAATCTCCCTTTGTCTGAGAAATGTAATTGTTCACTGAAGCTGTGGTATTTTCATGGGGGTGAAGAAGAGTCAAGCCTTAGAGCTATCAGGGAATGCCAGGAGGTATTCCCAGGATGCAGGAAGCTGAGTAGGGGTTTGCAAGCTGTGGTGTGAGCTAAGGACTTATCTCAGTGACACCAGAAGTCGTCACATTAAGAACAAAACTGTTCACCTGAAATATTTAGTACCTTTTGCCTCCTTTCTTTATATATTCTACCTTTCTCTTTTCTACTGGCGCTCATGTAAAATGTCCTAAATTCCTATTGAGTAACCCATATGGTTAGCATTTATTTACCCTAGCTGGTGCTATTGAGTTTTTGGAATTGGATTAGGTAAGTACTCAACCATAGTTTCCAACTAGAAGAGACTGATAAGAAAAGCAGATCTTTGAAAAAAGTGGATATGGTAGAGATGCATAAAGAACTCAAGTGTAGAGAGCTGGATATATAGATTAAACTGTATCAGTTCTTTCTCAAAGTTTTCCAACCCTGGTCCCCTTTCATGCCCTTGTTTCCTTCTTTCAGTCCCCCATCTTACCAGTCTTACTAGTTCATGACATGATGCCACATTTACACAATTTTCACCTGGGTCCTTTTAGAATATTCTGAAAGTACATGGGAGACTGAGTCTCTCCCGTGAACACACTGGTGTAGATTATTTACAGTTCTAGAACTATAGATAGACAGGATTCTATTAAGGTGGGCTACAGGATGAAGCAAAGTAAGAGAGATAAGCAACATAGTTAACCACCACTGTACTTGGATACTTACTGATCAAATGGAAAAGATGTTATCTAGGCAGGACTCTGAAAGGTCCCTGAAGTAAGTCAAAGGTAAACTATTAAGTTACTGGATAGTGAAAAGTTGCTGGAGAGATCCAGGATAATATGAGCAGGGTGGTAAGGGCTTTATGACATTTAAGGTCAAATAAAAAAAAAAGGGTTTCAACATTTTAAATTCAATATAGCTGTGTAAGTACACACCACCAGATGTTCATCTTGGATAGAAAGTGTAATTATGAAAAAACATTTGGGAAGAATGTGCTAAGTGAACTTAGAAATTGGCTATAAAACAATGTAAACACAAAACAAATATTGAAGAAGATTCTAGTATGTGTTGGGGATACTATTGTTCCTATAAGCAAAACAAAATACATAAAACAAATTTGAACCGTAAAACCGGACTGCTTTTAATGTTTCAGTTTGACACAATAGTAAGACATCTTAGTGTGACTAGTTAAAGGAAAGTTTAGAGATATATAATTTGCAAGAGGAAATAATACTTGATCATACCAAAACAATAAATAGTAATCAATGAGGAAATTCAAGAATAGGAATCCGCAAAAATACAAAATAATAATAAAAACAACTGTATTGTTCTTAGCTGACAATATAGAGAAATACTCAAATCAGGGGAACTTAAAGTGTTGCTTTTTTTATCTCTTTTTCTGAGATTATGTACTTTTTGACAACCATGTCATTCTTTTTATGAATAGGAAAAAATACTTTTGAAACCTGATTTATATTGACTTAAACCTCCAAGTGTGATTCAAATGTGTTTTCAACTAGGAACCATGTGTCCTCTTTATGGACCCCTAGGATATCTCAAGGGTTCCCAGGTGAAAATCACACAGATGAGGAGATAGGGCATGATATTAGGGAGCCAACCTATAGGATAGGGAGCCACAGGAAAAAAAACAAGTTTGGAAGGAAGCCAGAGTCAAAAAAGGTTGAGAAATACTGATCTAAATCAAGGATTATCTAAGTAAAATTACTGAATTCTTTTGTTCCCAGTCTAAGGATGTAGGATCTCAACTAATAGTGGCCAGGAATATGCATTTTCAACATACTGAGGATTCAACAATTCTGTGCATACTAACTTTTAAGAACCAATGACCCAAAGTATAGCAGCATAGTACCTAGAAACAGTCCCTTATCTCATTTGACATTGATCTAATCAGTGCGCATTGCTACCATCTGGGGCTTGGAGCCTGGCTCAGCTTCACTGAGCACAGAGCTCTCCTGAACTCCCATTTGTTTTTTCCAGGATTTCTCCTGTGTTCTTGTCTGAGAGGGATTACTCAGTAAGCTATTTTGATTAATGTGTTGCAGCCAGACTTAGATAAATCAACTAGTCCATGAAAAATGTTGGTCTCATTTAAGAGAGATCCTTCCTCTTTTTATTTGCCCTATCTTCTTTTTCTTTGTCTCATCTTGAATCAAAATATTGATTTATTTTTTTAATTATCTCCATTAACAATTGTTACAAGAAGTACCAAAAACAAGTCTTGCATACCACAATACACATCATCACAAGCAATGAGATCATCTTCTAGTTGGGTAAAGTTTGTTGCCTTTGAGGGGAAAAAAATGAACAATCAGTATTTTATAACTTCATTTACATGCACACATGCATGCACACATATGCACATGCACATGTGTCACACAAAGCCTTTGTCCAGTACCTGTTGCCACTCATACTAACTCAAAAAAACTATTTTTTAAAAGATAATTATAGTTTTTCTTTCAGAAAGTTGTGCTAAATCATTAAAAGTTGTATAATTCCTAGTTGGGATGTAAAAAAAAATGATTTAAATTCAAGTTTTTAAGGTCATTAAAATATGTAATACAATCTAACTGGGGAAAGTCTTTTATAAAAAAAATCCCCTTTCTTCTCACTCAAATATATATATCCTCTTGAAGATTAAAACATTTTTTAAAAAGTGTCTCGCCGGGAAGGAAAAGCACCGTTCAATCACACATTGAGCATTGCTAGCAAGTAGTGAGCTCAAAGCTTCTTTTCTCACAGCAATGACCTCTAGCGAAATTAGAGACAAGGTTATGGATCCCCGAACAGAACCAGTTAGCTGTGGTATCCAGTCTACGGAACTAATGAGGCTAAGGTCAGGTTCAGTTCCAAGACAAGCTAGTTAGCGTGACAAGGGCCATGGCCTCCCCAACTTAGTTACCTAAGGATTTTTATTTCTTAAGTTGTGTTTGTATTATGAATTTCTGGGCCTTATTCCAGACCAACTAAATCAACATTTCTGGGAGTCAAGCAAGGAGCCTATACTTTTAATAAACTCCCTGGGTAATTCTATGTACCAGCAAGGATTTCAGGATCAAATCTTAAACCAATCGTAAGAAAGTCTGTGAATCGTCTTGGTGGGTCTTTACAAATCAAAGTTTGCAGTTCAAATGAACGAAGAGCTCAATCACCAAAGCCACCAAATGTCCCCTTTGCACCCCAGCACCACTGGTGTATCTCTGATGGCTTCCAATACTACTGGGCTTCGGTAGTCCAGTATCCCCAGGTCTAATTAATAGCCAGTTGCAAGGAGTCGTACCAGACTCCCAAGCACTACTGGGGAGTTTCATAAGAGTCTGTATGTTCTAAACCTGCACAGGGACCTCTCCCATTTAACATCATTTGTCTTTCTCCTCTCTGTGCTCTGGGTTTCTCAGGAGAAGCTTCGACTACACAAAGTTTCAAATCTTAGTGACAAAGAGCAGCCTGGCATCTTCAACAGCATCTTTCACCTGGCTCTTCTCAGCCTCACTGAACACTTATAAGATGCCACCTGAACAATCTCCTCTTTCCTCACACACCCCTCAGAAGAAACCCTCTTCTTTCTGGCAAATGGCGACTAAGTGTAAAGTCACTCCTCCAAATACCCCACTCAGAGAAGACATCCTTTCCCCTGGGCCTCCCTCAAGATTCTTCTGGAGGGGTGAGGGAAAGGGAAACCTAGGGGGTCCTGAGGGCCATTGTTTGAAAATAAACCCAGCATAAATCTATCTGTTGAGAATTTGTGTGGGATCAAAGAACTACTCTGACGCAGGGCAACAACAGGTGGGCAAAAATGAAAAGTCAAAAAAATGGTAAATGAAATATGGAAAACAAAACTCCAGCAAGGCACATGCCTTTTGGCTCCTGTGACCAGCTGTGCTTGTGTTGAGCACCTATAATCTGACCATATTTATTATATTTTTTGAGTCAAATAGATAACAAATAACTCCCAAAGTAATACACAGATACGTTGGAATGAGGGAAACATAGTTTATATCAAGGTGCAAAATAAAATTCCTTCTTTATTTCATTTTCAGTGTGAAGGCAATGTTTTGAGTTAGATTTGGAAAGTTCGATTTTGACAGTTTTCTTTCACCTTTGAAGCTGGCATTAAACTTTTTCCCCTCAGAAATTGAACACATAAATTCCTCACCATCAAAATTTTCAGAACTAATCCAATAGGCTCAACAATTATTTCCTTTGTACAAATTATACTCATTTCCATGGTTTTAGAATATGAAATTCAAAGCCAATGGCACCCTCCTTGGAAAAAATTGACAGCTCTAATTAACATTTACTCTCCATTCCTTCAATCAGTTACATATTTGAAGACTTTTGTTACTGAAAGGTAAACTTTGTCTCAGTATCTCCCTTATTCTGCTGAGAACCTGGAAAGGTCCTGGGGGAATAACCTAAAACAGGACAAGACCTTGAAAGTCATCAGGCACCTACACTTCCTGAGAGTCAATATTCGCATCCTCTTGAGCATCTTAACATTAAAGGAGTCTCCACTCTGTTATTAGAGTAAAATGATGCATAAAAGCATCTATTTCCTGAATTCACCAGGGTCCTTGACCCGTCAGGCTACAAAGGGAGAAGCTGGGCTGCTGTCATTGTGAGACAGTCAGCTAAACGGTTTTACAGAAAGAGGAAACGGTGGGTAGATGAAAGTTCGGCCTATAAAATGGGAGATCCTACAGCGCATTGTGGTTATATTAGGTGTGCCCACAGGATAAAGAATTCAAGTGTGAAGTGGTATGGCAAGAGTTGCAAATTAAATAAGCTGTGCTTCTGGGGTTTTCCTTTAGTGTGCCGCAGTAACACGCCCGTGGCTCTAGGGAACTTTATGACTAAGTTCAAATGAAGCACCCAGGCCTTGAGTTAAATGTAGCAGAGGGAGACGTCCTTAAAGACATCTTGGCAATTAATTACCTGCAATACGCCCTTTTTTCACAGCTTAGCTTTCAGGTGTGTGGGAGAGTTGAAAATATTTAATGACACCTAATTTGTTGCCGTAGTTTAATCATAGGCTCAAGTTTTGTGCTATCGTCTGTAACCTGTGTAAGGGGCTTCATCCTGACACCTACAGAGAAGAAGGGAAGGTGTTTTTTTTTTCTTTTTACTCTTGTGCAATAACCATACCAACCTTTGATCATTCTTTGAAATTAAGAAAATGTTGAAGACCTGCCAAATGCACAATAGGTTTAGTAAAATTGGAAAAGAAAGTCCTTTTCACTGCCATCAGTCTTTTCCTCATCAGATACCATCATTTTCCTCATGATGACCAAACTATAAGCCCAGATACTGAAATCGTTCCAGATAGAAGTTAAAAGAGAGACTTGAACAGATCATTTTGCAACATAGTCTGTTGACCACTCTCTTACTTTAATCATCTTGGATCTTATTTCTCTTACCAGTCCTGCCGACTTCCTGTTTTCTCTATCTCTTATTGAGCAGAGCATTCAAATATGTCACTTCTGGCTTCAAGCAATCTTTTCAATATCACTCTTTATTTCTTCATAGCACTCACTAATAGCTAAAAATCACAAAATGTATTCACTTAATCTAAAAAAAAATATTTATCTTTTCTCACTAGAAATTCCGTAAGAAAAGAGAGACCCTGTGAATCTAAGAGATCCTAATTCTAAAAAGTTCCAGCATAGACAGATTTCCTAGTGAATCCATCTGGAACTGGGTTTTTGCTTTTGAGAAGACTTTTGATTACTGTTTCACTTCCTCGAGAGTGATAGGTCTGTTCAGGTATTCCAAGTCTTCTTGTTTCAGTCTTGGGTGGATATAGGAATCCAGGAATTTATTTCTTCAAGATTCTCTTGTTTCATGGCATATAGACTCTCAAAGTAATCTATGATGATCCTTTGATTTCTGTGGTTTCTGTTGTGATGTCTCCCTTTTCATTTCTGAATCAGCTTATTAGGGTTCTCTCTGTTTCTCTGTTTCTCCCCCCGCTCCCCCTCCACTCTGTCTCTCTCTCTCTCTCTGTTTTTGAGTCTTGCTAGTGGTTTATCATGTTTATTTTTTCAAAAAAAAACAGCTCTTGGTTTCATTGATCTTTCGGATTTTTTTGGGGGGAGGGGATTTTAGCTCATTGATTTGCTCTCAGTTTTATTATTTCCTTCCTCCTCGCTGGTTCAGGCTATTTTTGTTGGTCATTTTCTAAGATATTAAGCTGTGAAGTCAACTTACTTATGTGGGCCCTTTCTTCCTTCCTGATGAATGCTTGCAGAACTATCAACTTTCCCCTTAACGCTGCTTCAACTGTGTCCCACAAGTCCTGGTAGCTTGTGACCTCATTCATATTTGTTTGCAGGAAATTTTTGATTCTTCTTTGATTTCCTCTCTAACCCACTGGTTGTCCAGCAGTGAGCTGCTTAATTTCCAGGTATTTGGTGTTTGAACAACATCCAGCTATGCTCAGGGCTTACTCCTCACTGTGCACAGAGATTATTTATGGCAGGCTTGAGGGACCATATGAGGTGTCAGGGATCAAATATTAGCTGCATACAAGGTAACCACCCTACCTACTATCCTATTGCTTTGTTCCCCACTTTTTTCTGTAATTACATTATCCTATTACATATTTATTATTTAATTATCTTAGCATTTTTCATTTCTCATCTAATGTTACATCTCATCTGGTGTTCTGTAGTATAAATATAGAAATTTATTCCATGATTTTCTCATTGGTGGAAATTTAAGTTGTTTCCAGCAATTTTTTATTTCATAAAAAAACTGCAGTGGACATTTATATACATGTATCTGTATATATTGTTATTGTAATTTTTAATTAGGGGGAAGCAACATCTGGTGATACTCAGAGATTACTCCTGACTTTGCACTCAGGAATTACTCCTAGAAGTCCCAAAGGGGCCATACAGGACGCTGAGGACCAGCCATGTGCAAAGTAAATGCCCTACCCACTGTACTATCACTGTAACAATATTGCTGTAATTTTCAATAGGATATGTTATAAAACTTTAAATTGTTGAGTTAAAAAGTAAACTTATCTTTAATTGAATATACATTGTCATATTAGTCTTCAAATACTGTTAACTGTCGCTGTTCTGGAGTGGTCACCAGTGACCTGAGGGTCCCCTGGTACATTAGGGGCCAATAACTGCCATATGATATATGGTGTATATTATAAATATAATTATGATATATTTTATATCATATTTATCAATATATAATTATTAATAAATATGACACGTGGTTGTTGTTTTACTTTTACTTTTCTTGACTGATGATAGAATTGAACAACATCTTATGTTGATTAATTAGTTGAGTTTTTTCTGTGAATTGCTTTTTTTTGTTTTATTTACAAAAAGAGTGTTTTTAAGCATATAGTGTAAGATTGGAGAGCTAGATCAATAGGCTGAGCATTGGGGATTACCTGCAAGAGCCCCAATTTTGATCCTTGGCAACCCATATACTTGAAGTACTTTGAGGAGTGACCACCAAGCACTAAGCTAGAAATAGCTCTTAGTATCTTTTAATTTTTTCAGTATTTTGACCTCTTTCTACCTTGCCATCCTTATCTCCCCCACAGACCATGAAAGTTAATCTCTTTAGGCATCTAATAGAATGTCTTACACATGATATACTCAACAAACACTTGTATACTGACTCAGTGGGTGGCTCCTAAAGAAATAGTGTATTGATAATCTTTCATTTAGAAGTTAAATTGGCATCATACAATTTAGAAGGAAAAAAACTGTAATATAAATTAAAGAGCATAAACATTATTCTCTAGGTCAGATGTGTGCTAGAAAGCATACAAGACTATGAATCAGAAGGCCACTGTTTAAATTCAACTCTTCCATTTTTTATTATTTATTTGTTTATTTATTTATTTATTTATTTATTTATTTTGCTTTTTGGGTCACACCCGGTGATGCACAGGTGACTCCTGGCTCTGAACTCAGGAATTACTCCTGGAGGCACCGGAGGACCATATGCGATGCTGGGAATCAAATGCTGGTCAGCCTTGTGCAAGGCAAATGCCCTACCTGCTGTGCTATTGCTCCAGCCCCCTGGAGCAAAACTCTTCCATTTTTAAATTGTGTGATTCTGGGACTGGAGCAATAGTACAGTGAGTAGGGCTCTTACCTGCCTGTGAATGACCTGGGTTTGATCCCTTGAACTGGACAGAAATAGTCACTGAGTACAGAGCAAGAAGTAAGCTCTGAGCACCACTGAGTTTTCCCCCTCCAACCAATAAATAAATAAATAGAGTGGTTTTGGATAAGTAACTTGCTATAAAAATTAGTTTATATTTATTTACAAAATGATATAATCAGACACTTCAGTGTTGTTTTAATTAAATGAAAAAATTGAGATAGAGTGTTTTCAAAACAAGCTTTTAAAAAGATAAATTTGAAAGTGAAAGAAAATAGAAAAAAAAATCTCAAAAAACAATACTTTTTGGAGATGCCCTGCAGTGGTGATAGAATTGGGGACCAGAGAAATGGCATTCAAAATAAAACAGAAAAATGATAATGCATATAACTTACAAATCATGATCACGATCACGATAGCCCGTTAAACACCTATTTCTCGGGCGGGCCCAGTAACATCTCATTTTGTCCTTTCCCTGAGATCTTAGAAGTCCATCTGGACTTGGCCCTCCCAACGATGTTGCACTGGGGGCTCTTCAGGGTCAAGGGAATGAGATCCAGCTTGTTACTGGATTTTGCATATGAATACACCATGGGAAGCTTGCAAGGCTGTCCCATGTGGGCAGGAAACTCTCAGAAGACTGCCAGTTTCTCCCAAAGGGAGAAGCAGGCTAAAGGTATCGCAAGGCCGCCTTCGGCCACGCGCTTCTGAGAGCGTGCTTTTAAGTCTCTGGATGTTGGCCGTTGATGGGATTACACACACCTGGATTCCTCTGCCGGTACCTTCATGCATGAGGCCTGTCCAAACATGTAGAGAGGAGCCTTCAGCATGGCTGCAGCTAGGTTCCGGTGGTCTTCGGCCACAGGGAGCTCTGTTTGGGGTGGGGAGGGAAGCTGGAGCCCATCCCCTCCGAGGGGCCCCGGGAAAGACACCCAGGCATGCGGGCAAGAAACTCTTACAAATAATAAATTTATAAAACTTGGTATCCAAACAAAGAGAGAGAAAGAAAGGAATTGAGAAGCATTGGAATCTCGAGTTTAGTATACAAGGAAATGCCTTGAAGACCAAAACTACTAGGTGGTTAGTAAATATCATGCTGAGAAATGAATTCAAGAGACAGTCAATGGAAAGTGATCAGAAGACAGTTCACATTCTTCTCTCCATCCCGGGAGAGTGTCTCAAGATCAAATGACTTAGAGTGCTTGGAAAGGTCAGATGTTTCATCATGGCTTCCTTTTCCAATTAACTAAGTTAGAAGATTTTAATGCATGATCTTCAGTGATCATAGATTGGAGGTCTGAATGTCATGGCATTTTGTAAACATTACATCTTTGTAAACTTGTCTGTCTGATATACTTTGCATTTTTCAGATCAATAAAGCAGCAGGTCAAAGTACTATGTTGCAGTTTTAGTCTTTCTCCTTTTTGCTTTCCTCCTCAGTGTTGGGACTCACCTGGTCTTTCACCTGTCTTCTAAAAAGTTGGATTTCTTTTTCAAATTTTTCTGTTGAGAACCAGAACTAGGAGTGCTGTGAGATCAGTACAGAGGCGCTTGGAAGACCATGTGGTGAAGAACACTTATAGGCTTGTGTTTAATTATTCTCATCTTTAAATATTAGATATTTGATCTTAAAATAATTTTGACATCTAGGACTCAATTTCTCAGTAGCCCTTTTGCAGCTTTGCATTTAGTAAACATTATTAATGTCTGTGAGCATTACAAAAGAAAAGATGACATTCTTTAGCCAAAATGAAAAAACACTGAAGTCTGGCACATCCCTATGATGAACATATAGTGAACAGTAACTTCCAGCAGCAAGGAAGTCCAGAAATTTTCTTGTTAGTGTAAGTCAGGGCAAGACTCACTCAGATCACTGCAATAAACCCCTATCAGTTGTCATAACTTGATGAGATTGTGGCTCATCTTAACCTTCAGAAATTTTGATATGATGGAAACTTAATCGAAATGCTGGCTAAATTGTCACAACCTGGATAAATGTTGTATAATAAATTCTGTCTTGAGAAATCAGTTCCCTTGATAAATAATGCATACTTAGATTTTTATATTTAATTCAGCTATTTCTTCCTCTGGGAAGATTTATGGTCCCCTCTCCTAACCTCAATATCTTTGCTTTTGTACATACCACCAGTAATATCTATAATCTGTGATTATTTATTTAACCCTTCTTATCTAGATTAAAAAATTCTTATAAGATATATGCTATAATGCTTCAATAATAAATATTATATTTCTCCATCTTCCATTAAGAAGATTTCCCATACTGCTCTTTCTTTAAAAAAAGATAAAGCATTCCAAATTAATTTTTAGGGAATCTCCACTTCAGAAGAGAGTTCTATGTAATGCAACTTAAAATTTCCCTAATAAAAGCTTATTAAATATGCCAAAAATGCTAAATATACCTAGATTATCAATAAGATAATGCTAGATGAGAATGCTAGATTAAATTGAATTTAGCTGTTGTATTACATTTATTATTTGAATTCAAGTCAAAAGGGAGTTGTTTTCTCGGTAATGTCTTCAGCTTTAGCAGTCATAAATCTTCGTTTTCCTGTCTGTGAGCATTACAAAAGAAAAGATGACGTTCTTTTGCCAAGATGACAAAACACTGGTCTGGCATATCCCGATGGTGAACATATGCTGAACAGTCATTTCCAACAACAAGGGAATCCAGCAATTTTCCTGTAAGTATAAGTCATTGCAAGACTCAGATCACTGCAAAGAAAACATGAGAATGCTAGAGAGATAGTACAGGAGCTAAGGGACTTAATTGACATGTTGGTACCTGCTGTTAGAATCTGTATACCCCTTCCTCCAAAAATTAAAGAAAACAACTTGAATTTCTTCTTCTAGTAATTTCTAACAGTCGAATGAAACACGTTTCAAAACTATGAGAACTTCTGTGAACCATACCTCATTTCCTCTTCCATTCTCATCCAAAACTCTTGACCCAGCAAAGTTTGGGAGAAGGAATCACAGACACCTGATTCTCAACCCTGGCTCTACTACTATCAAGCAAACATTTCTGAGGCGTTCTGTCTCATTCGTAAAACAAGCCTTCTGAGATTTTACATCCTCGTATGTAAGCATCACTTTAAAATTCCCATCTTTTATAGTGTTTTACATAAAGTAGATTCTGAAAAATAATTTGAAGGTCAGTTTAGATACTTAGTGTAATGTTCATGCCTGAAACTCTGATATTTACTTATAATTTTAAACACCTTTTTGTTTTCCCTCATCCACTACCCAGCCACCGCCACACTCCAGGCCGCTCTCCGGACACTTGGGCTGGAACTCACGCATGAGTGAAGCCCCACAAAACCAGGTAAGCAGAACTTTGAGAGCTTGAACTCTAGGCTCAACAAGCTCCAGAAACAAGACACTCTGTCTGCCTCCTCCAATGTGGGTTGAGAACTCCACATGAGGAATGACTTGGCGCCAGAACTGCACAGGAGGAAGAGAGCAGCGTGGAAAGCCTTCAAGAGCATCAAAGAAGTGGTTAAGAGGATGAAGCATCTCTGGCTCCAGGCACATCTCTTCGATTCCACCATTCTTCCTGCACTAATGTATGCCTCAGAGACCTGGGCCCTATGCAATCAGGATGAGAACGCTATTCGGATATCCCAAAGAGGAATCAAAAAAAGCTATGATAGGAGTATCATGTCTCACTCAAGTGAGAGAAGGAATCTGGAGTTCTGACCTCCGTCAACAGTCAAGAATCAGGGATTCTGTCTTGTTTGCCAAGACATCAAAAATCAGATGGGCCAGACACGTAATGCAATTCAGAGACGACCACTGGACTAGAGCTGTTACTGACTGGATTCCACAGGACGTCAAAAGACCGCGTGGCTGCCCACCAATGATATGGTCAGACTTCTTCGTCAAAACCCTGAAAGCACAGTTTGAGGCACTTCCTGTCCCTGGAGTGAGCAGATATCATTGGGCTACACTAGCACGCAAAAGGGACAAATGGAAACGTTTCTGGTGTCCGCTCAAGCAAATCGAAGATCAACGGGAAGACAGTGATACAAGTGATTTGTTTTCCCCTTGAGCAGTGACCAGACACATTGTCTAAGCTATTACATCAACTACGACCTAGGTGCAAATCCCACCATCTTCTCTTTTTTTTAATATCGTTTTACGAAGCACTATATTATCTATTAATTAACCTATAGTGTTTTCAAACATACAAAAACTAAGTTAAGGAGTTGAAATAGAGCCTGACCTATATGCAAAACCTTAAATATTCATTGTCTGTTCCTTCTTGTGAAAAAGTCTGCCAACTCTTGACATAAATTATTGTTGACTTTGAATATCAAGAAAGCTTGTGGGTAAGATCTAGTTGCAACTTTAGAATAAAGCCTTAACTTATGGACATTCTTTCTCCAGAAAATACTGTCTGTCTTTCCATTGAATAAACTATTGTGATGAATAAACAAAACGTTACTTAAGAACCTCTATTCCCAAAAGTTTTGATCATTCACAAAAGCTTCTAGAAATGAAAACTAAGAAGTAAAAATTCAACATTTATTCTTAAACACCTACCCTTTAATAATTTAGAAAAGTCCAGCAAGCAGCACACATGCCAAAACTATTTTTTTCCTTCACCACCAAAAGCAATAGCCTCAGCAACTCTCAGAAGCACTATCTGAAACTAGCTGGCGTATTTAAATGGCATCTTTTAATGAGCGAATTTCTGTAAGACTAGGGAATCCTCACAGAATCCTCTCTCTAGTCCAAGTACCTTGTATTGTCTTTGGTACCTATGACAATATTCAATAAAAGCATTTTAACAAAATTAAGTGACCCTCTAGGGCTCACACCAGACAAATATATCTTCCTTGGTGCATTGTATCATTCTGGTATTAGATAAGTTTAAACTTTTTCCAAAATTAGGAAGTAGATAACCAGCATATCCAATTTTCATTCCCTCTACTCTTTCCAATTTGATAACAAAATCAAAAGCAAGAGGGTTGGGAGATAGTAGCAGGGTCTTATTCCCAGAAACTCATGACCTGCCAAGCATCACCAGATGAAGCCCTGGAGGCTCTCTGAGCCCCACTGGGGTGGCCCTGGCAGGCCCCAGCACCACAGGGCACTAAGCAGCACCACATCCTTGGATGCTAGCACTGAACCGCCCGTCATATTGGCCAAGTATCAGTGAGAGTTGTTCCCTCCAAACCTCTGAGCAACACCATTTGGGAGACTCCCCAAATCATTATCAAACCATACAAAGGATAAACATTTGCTAAGTACATACACTTTGCAAGGCAAATAATAGGAGAGGACTTGGTTCTTAAGATAAATCATATTTCTTTTTCCCTCCCAGACTCTCCTGAGGTCCATTAAGACGTCCCTTCAGGTGGAGGGCAGATCAGATAGGGTCAGATGGATGTACAGACTGAGTCGGAGTCAGGGAAGAAAGAGTCTCGGTGCAGTCACTTCCTGCCGTCTTTATCTCAGGAATCAGAGAAAAGCTGCTGTTGCCTTAAGTTGTCTGGGTGAAACATGCAGCAGTTAATGATGGGCCAACTGGTTCAGATAAAAAAAAAATCTAATTAATGAATCATTAAGGCACACACTTCAGGAACATGGAGAAATCATGAGCCATGTGGCATGCCCCAAAGCAATCTCCCAGTTATGTGGCTGTACTAAAATGCAATGCTAATTTCAGAGGGCGGCCATTTGTAATAGCACTGAGATGAATCATGATGAATTTATGAATGTGATTCTGCATCACCCATTACACAAACCCTCCCCCAGGGAAGTGAACTACCCTGAGAGCAACTGCTAATAAGCAGAAATTAAATGTTACTGTCCCTTGCCACCAGGAGAGGGGGGAGAAAAACATGCGTGTCTAGAGGGGAAAGGAGAGGAGGTGGATAATTTGGTTGTACATAAATAGTGTGAAGGATGAGGGACACACACATCTATTTTAAGCCATGTGGCCTGGGGAACCACACTCCCCATGCTCAAAGCCAGGAGCATCTTACACAATAAATAATTCAGAAACCCCACAGTGAGTGCCTGGCAGGGAGAACTGCTTCCTGAAAACTGCCTCCTCCCTAGCTAATCTTGGAAAAAGCCATGGATCACCCTGCAGCTCAGATAGAATTCTGAGCTTTCCACCTCAGGATCTAACCAAGGCCCCCGGCCAAGGGTACGTCAGGAGGAAACTAACACAATCCTGTCATTGTTTGTGTTATTTATAGCTTATTGTTTTTTAAAATATTGGACATAACTGGATGGCTTATGGCAGGCCTAAGATCTCGTACATATATTCGGTGTATACTTTTACTGGAGTCGATTTGAAAAGTAAAGTTCAACATTCTGTACACTGTTCCAATAAAGTGAAAAATCAGAATCTCCCCTTTTCTGCTGTATTTTTCTCATGCATCTCTTGAGCATCTTTTCCTGATATTAACCAAGAGCTATTTGGATGAAAAGCTTTCATTTTTTAACTAATCCCCAGCATGTCTGTGCAAAGTCCAAGGAAGTGAAGTTCAAGACCTCCCATTTAATTAATTTTCGATTTCTTCCTCATTTCTCTATTACTAATTTTGTATATTTCATATTACATCTTTTATTAATGGATTTGACATGAAAGAATAAGACAATACCAATACATGCTGTGCAAAATGTCTACAGTGATATTTACATGTGACACACACTGATATGTAAACTATACTATAAAATGCCATCAACGACTACTTGAGTAAGGTATCCCCAAGTCAACCAAAGCTTTAATGCAGAGGACATGTTTTGTGTTTTTTATTCAGACCACATCTCATGACCCTACAAATGTCTTTTGTCTTAGAGCAATTCAACAGAATGTTTTTTCAGAAATTCGGAATATTGGTAAGAGAGTGAGAGAGATGAATTTGGATTCTGCAAAGTATTTGAAGTCAATTCTGATACCTGTGGTGTGAAAGGTATCTATTCTAGAAGCTTTCAAATTCTATGAGCTTTCAAATATTGCCAAGGTTACTGACATATATAGATGAATACCCAAAGTGTGATTAAATTAATTGCTGTAAAATGGAAATGAGATCAAGTTTCTCTGGGTCTTGAAAATGGGGGTCCCACTCTAATGGCACTATAACTCTGCCAAGAAGATAGCAGGTGTTCTCACATACTCCTCGACTCTTCCTTACACCACCTAAGAAACAATAGGAGGAGAAAGGGAATGTGCTTTAATATTTATGTTTATTGGTTCTGTCAGTTTATTGGTTATGTTTATTTGCCTCTTGGGTCACTTCTAAAGACTGCGAGGGAAAGTATATCAGCAATTATGACCTTCAAACCAGATAGTTCATAAATAGGAACAGAAAAAATATGTAGTCACAAAAGAGGAGAGAGAGAGAGAGAGGTGTTTGATAAGAACACCATTTTGCCATGTACAAAAACCAAAAATTAAAAGCAACCTCAAATAAAATTTTGAATTGAATTAGAACTGGGAATGGTTGATTTCATAACTTTATTTTAAAGTTTTTATCTAGAAATTTTTCAGGCTAGACCGTCTCTGACCCTGCACCTAGAATAAAGGAATAAAGGCTCGAACAAATAAATTGCTACTGGAATGAGCCTCTCACAAGAAAGGTCAGTATTACAAAGGTCACAGTAATTCACAAAGGAGTGTGGGAAAGTTTCCCCATGATTGATAGAAGCACCCCCTCTTTTTACAGTCAGATGTTCACTAGAAAAAGAAAGATTTTGCTCTAATACTTAGAAATTACCTCTGGTATATCAAAAGAGATATTCTTTTGAATGAGCTCTTCAAACCCCTTATATCAATATTATGATTGAGTATAATGTTAACTTTATTATCTTCCAGGCTCTGTTGCCCAATCTATTAGTTCTATTGCATCCCTAGTCACTTTTAATATCTCACTTTGTTCTTCTTTAATATACTTGATATTTCCATAGTGCCTTTAATCTTCCAGCATATTGCAAACATCAATTAACTAAGCTACCCAACATCCCTGTGTGGGTAGAAGAATCCTATTATGCTCATTTTGAAGCAGGGAAGAAGGTGAAGTGAAGTGACTGGCTCAACCAGTGAGACACAAATGGCCTTTCAGTTTCCGATGCCTGGTTTTCTGCTTAAACTAGCAGACTGATAACATCTAACCACTAATGTGCTTATGGCGGTAGGTTAGGTGGAGAAAGGTCATCAAAAGTAAGGTCTACTTAGGAAACTTGGTCAAATTGTTACAAGTGGATGCACTGCTATTCCCAGAACAACAAATTGATTTCCACTGGAAAAACATCAAGAGATCTTCCAAATAGCATTCAGAACTCATATGTCTCTTAAAGTAACTTGCTAAGAACAACAAAATAATATTTTTCAAACCTAATAGGAAGCTGAAGATATTTAACCAAGACAAAAATCTGGTAAAATAGAAAATGGTTCTTCTTAGTAATAAAAAACCAAAAACCTGGCATTCATTGAGATATTGAGTTGGCACCTAGTTGCATTTTTGTGCCAACAACTGTATTGGAAAGAATTGGTCTTGAGAGGGGCTGGAACAATAGTACAGCGGGTACGGCGTTTGCCTTGCAAACGGCTGACCAGGGTTCGATTCCCAGCATCCCAATTTGATATCCCAGCTTCCCTGAGCACCGCCAGGAGTAATTCCTGAGTGGAAAGCCAGGAGTAACCGCTGTGCATCGCCAGGTGTGACTCTCCCCCCCCAAAAAAAATCGGTCTTGAGAGATGAAAAAATTGAAGCACACAGAGAGGCTAAGATGAGTTGTATAAGGCCAACAGCTAACAAGCATGGGAGACTTTATTGGAATTCAAGCTTCCTGTCTCTAGAGTCTATGCTCTTAATGATTTTGTCATTGTGATGCTGCTTACCTTCTCTTTCACTGTACAATGAGCACTAAAGAATGATGTAGCAACATTATTCAGTGTACCATATACTCTGAGAAATGGAGGAGTAAAGTGTTCTTTTTCTCTTCAAAAACTGGAGACCTATAGACTTCGTTCTCTCTAGAGAGATGGAATATTCATGTGTTATATATGTATATATATGCATGTGTTATATATATGTATATATAACACATATATGTATGTAACACATGAATATAAATATATATAATATACATATGTATGTATATATACTAATTTTTGAACTTATTGCTCTCATATTATAATATTTTGAGTGGAGTGATTATGTTTTTACCATGCCTATTTCAGTTTCCCAAGATATTTCCACACAGTGCAGACAGACCTTGGTCATTTTAAAAATTTTAATGAACCGGATGATTTTTTTCATGCTTTGTCCTAATGTCCCTCTGGATGATCTTAAAATGCTTTTTATTCCACCTTTGAGGAAATGGGAAAATAAGACAGTTCATTTGTAGTCACTTCAAGTCAGAATTTCTCTGCCTCTTGGAGCCTCTAGTAGATGCTTAAGGTTACAAAGACATCCCACCAAGCAATCTGACTTCATATCCCTAAAACTATAATCAGTACATTACCGCTTCTCCAGCCTTGTATTTTTAGAAGTTACAGTAACAACAAGCCTCATGATGGAGACGTTACTGGTGCCAGTTCGAGCAAATCGATGAGCAAGGAGATGACAGTGACAGTGACAGAGTGATAATGACAGCCTACTATTTAAGACATATGCCACCAAAATCCTTTTGTTTGATAGTTTGTGATAATTGAGATCATCATAGGTATTTTACAACTAATAGCTAGCACAAAAAAATACATAGCTTTTTAAAATAGAAGTTTTTTCTTTGCAACAAAAAGTCAACAGGCTGAGTTCTGTTTAGAACAGCGGAAGAAAAATGCCCAGACAAAAATCCCCATCTTGCCTGGTAAAGAGAAGGGAAGTGGGCCACCTTAAATGTTATATCAAGAAATCAAAGGGAAGAAGAAAGCTGATGTCTCATATTTTCAAAATTGATACTGAATTCTCAAAAGAAGGAACCCACTCCCTTAAAGACCAGGCAAAAGTCAGGAAAAGAATGATTATTAAAATTTTTAAATTAAGATTTGTGGGTTCAGCAGATTAGCAAGGAAAAAGTTGACTTTTAAGGCCCCAGGGGAGGTTGGAGGCCATCCTTGGTTATCTTTTCCTTCTCAATAGCTGTGTGAACTCCCGGAGAGCAAAAGCTGCCCTTCAAGACAAAGGCACAGGAGTTGTTTCTTTTCTCTAGTAGATAGAAGCAAAGGAACTCTATGAATCCTTTGTGGTTAACTATTAAAATTGGTCTTCTCTTTCGCTTTTTGAAAATCCTTTAACTTCAAGCACTAAGAGCAATCAAGCAATAAAACTTCTCCCCAGGCGAGCCGGAAGCATCAAGATGGTACCCTTATTCTCTCCTCTTCTAAAGCCAGCATTCAGAACAATGGCTTAAAAGAAAACCATGTTGCATTCATTTGCCAAAAAAAAAAAAAATCTCAGAGCTGGGTTATATTTCCAGCCTTCGTGTTGACCCCCCCCCCCAAATGTAATGGATTTTTCAGTACCTGAAAAAGAGGAGATGGAGAATAAGGAGGTTAAAAGTACAGCTTTATTTCTTCTGGCTACACCTACTGCAGCCCGGGGTGCAAGTACTTCAGGCAAAGAAGATGTAAAAATAGGAAATTCAGATATGGGGAAAGAAGAGCCAAAATAAAGCAGCAACAATTGAAATTACAAGTAGGAAAAAGGCAATAGAAAAAGAAAAATATGTAATATTGAGATTTTATTTCAATTCAAAAGTTGTCTTATTAAATCAACTTAGTCAAAACAAGCTACTGTTAAGGACATAAATTTAACATTATAGGCTCAACATTAGGCTAACACAGCCTTCATCCTGTACATTCACAGTTTAAGTAGCAAGATAAACATGGAAATAAATATGGCTATAACCCGTTTATGCTCCACGTGTGGCTTTCTATTCCTTTTTTGTCTTTCAAATGCCTGACCCTGACCCCCTAAATTGATTTTTTTTCTTGCTGGTTCGTTTGCTTGAAATAATTATCATGACCTGATTGACTACTTCCAGTCAAGTTTCCTCATTAATTGACCTAGTTGAGGGATCACCACACCTTCCTACAAGAACCCATTGTATCTTCCCAAGAGTCTCTTATAACATCTGAAACTATCCTTTATATGTCACTGTCACTGTCATCCCGTTGCTTATCGATTATTCGAGGGTGCACCAGTAACATCTCTCATTGTCAGACTTGTTATTACTGTTTTTGGCATATCGAATACTACACGGGTAGCTTGTCAGGCTCTGCCATGTGGGCGAGATACTCTCGATAGCTTGCCGGGCTCTCCAAGAGGGGCTGAGGAATCAACACGGGTCGGCCACGTGAAAGGCGAACACCCTACTGCTGTGCTGTCACTCCAGCCCATCTTTTATATAATAAAAATAAAATAAAATCACAGGTTTAGTCATCAGCATCATCCACTAGTTTGAAAACTACTCAAGGAAAGAGACTCTGTAATAGGTAGGTTTGTTAATGAGCTCATAAGTATCGACTATTTGACTAACAGGTTAATATAAGAAACTGCAAAAATGCTACGAACATGCTCTGGCTTATTTTACTATAGCACGGTGCCACACTCTGAACAGTTAATTTATCAGGATCCTCTGAGGAAATGTAAGATATCATATGAAAATGGCTCATCGTGGAGTTTGACCATAGTAAATACTCAACCCAATATGTATTATTTTCTAAAATCCACAGGACTATAGAGCTATAGTTAGGATGAGTCAATATTTAGAAAATATAGTTAACTGTGGATTTATTGGAAGACTCAACAGAACATGGAGAGCACAATTAGAGAACATCTCAGCAGTAATTGGCTGGTTGAATTACTGCTGAAAGGGCAGTTGAAAGATGCAGCAGCCATAATCACTTGCTTGACCTTGATCTCTGATGGGAGTATGAAGACTTCTTAGGCATCAATCTTTGCCCAGCTGTATTTGTAACTAAGTAATTTGAAAGAGAACTCAGTCAATTAATTGTGAACTAATGTGTTGTCACTTCCAAATGCCAACTTATCTACATTGTGTTTTCAAAAAAAGAGAAAGCAACAGGACCAAAATGAAGTTCTTTGTACCAAGTTCACAGCACCAAACCAACTATTTGGTGCTTCTTTTTCAAAAAAAAATTGAGATTCTGTGATTTACAATGCTATTACTGATGGCTGCTCATGCACATAATTCCAACATCATGCCCATCACCAGTGTACCCTCTCCCTGTGCAAAGGACCTTAAGATCCCTCCTTTCCAAACCGTCCCAACTCCATTATGTGAATCAATTCTCTCATTACGTTATTTTTGTGCCCTGTTGCTACCTTGCTCTGTATCTTCAAGTCTCACATGTGAGAGATATCATTCTGTGTCTATTCCTTTCCTTCTGGCTGAAATCACTATATGATATCCTTCATATTACTATAAATTGCATGATTTTGTTCTTTCTTATTTTGTTTTTTTAGTGTGCCAGGAACTGAACCTGGGTTGGCCAGGTGCAAAGCAAGTGCCCTATAATCTTTGGCCCCAATTTTGTATTTTGTTCTTTATTTAAGCTGCATAGCATTGCACTAAATATATATACATATATATACATATATAAATATACATATATAAATATATATACATATATATGTAGCACTGCACTGTATCACTGTCATCCCATTGTTCATCGATTTGTTCAAGCAGGCACCAGTAGTGGGTCCATTGTGAGACTTGTTGTTACTGCTTTTGGCATATCGAATATGCCACGGGTAACTTACCAGGCTCTGCCATGAGGGCAGGATTCTCTCGGTAGCTTGTTGGGCTCTCCGAGAGGGACAGAGGAATCGAACTCAGGTCAGTTACATGCAAGGCAAATGCCCTACCCGCTGTGCTATCACTCCAGTCCATATATATATATATATGTGTGTGTGTGTGTGTGTATGTATATGTATATATGTACATACATATATATTTATCAAGAAGTTTTGGTATGTATGTATATGTATGTATATATATATATTGGCATGTATATACCAAAATGTATGTATATGTATGTATATATACATACCAAAACTTCTTGATTCATTCATCCGTAGTTGGACATCTGGGCTGATTCCATGTCTTGGCTACTTTTATTAGTGCAGCAATGAATGTGCAAATATCCTTTTGAATTAATGTTTTTGTGTTTGGGGGATAGATGCCAAGAAGTGGAATTGCTGGAGTGTATGGTAGTTCAACCCCTCCTAGGAACTTAATATGACCAGCCACTGTCAACAGAAGCAAGTGTTATAACCATATAATAAAGCCAGTGAAATCTCTGTCACTGTCATCCCATTGCTCATCGATTTGCTTGAGCAGGCACCAGTAATGTTTCCATTATAAGACTTGTTGTTACTGTTTTTGGCATATCAAATATGCCATAGGTAGCTCGCCAGGCTCTGCTGGGCAGGTGAGATAATCTCGGTAGCTTCCCAGGCTCTCCAAGAGGGGCGAGGAATCAAACCTGGGCCTGCAGTGTGCAAGGCAAATGCCCTACACACTGTGCTATCATTCCAACCCAGCGAAATCTCTAAATTAATTAATTAAATTTTAATTTTTTAAAATGAAAAATTAATTAGCTACCTAATTGTTTGCTCTCTCCTAGAAGCATACATTTTGCCTATTCACATTTGTCTATGTACAAAATTTTGCAAACAACAGCTTATATATTATTATACTATAAATTGTGAAACTAGTCCTTCTCTGGGCATTAACCATAAAAACACCAGAATAAGGGACCAGAGACATATTTGGGCTGGAACACATGTTTATATCAGGATTCTTGAATTCAATCCCCACCACATTATGGTTCCCTGAGCACTCCCTGGAGTGATGCTCAAGCACTGAGTCAAGAAGAGCCCTTGACCATTATCTAGTATGGCCTACAAACAAAAACAAGCAAACAAAATTACCAGACTAATGGAGGACAAGCATATTAAACATATCTAATCAAATTTGATAACCAATTAAAATAAATTGTATAAGAATTGCATAATGGAACAGTGCTATCCTTAAAAACTCTTTGAAAACTAATCAAAACCTGCCTAGTCAGTACTGTCAAGAAATGCTTGACATTTAGGAAAAATTCTAAAAGTGTGATCAAAGATTAATTTTTATTTATTTCACAAAACATTAGTATAGTTTTAACACAAATGTGAAAAGATGCATTTTCTTTTGCAAAGAATCTATTGGTTCTTTTATTTTCTCTTCTTTCTTTTCTTCTATCATTAAAGAAAAGGTGTCCTTTTTTATCCAAGGCTGAACCCTCCTTTAAAGCACTGAATCTCATTTGCTTTTACCTCCCCGGAGTCTCTGTTGTATAAACAAGTCTGTGTTTTCTTTTGCATTATCAGTTACTGCCTCTCTGAGCTCCCTCTTACTCTACAAACATGCTTTTATCCTCCTGCTACTGAAAATAGTTTCTCCAAGGTCTACTACTGTCATTACCCCCACTGCAAACTACTCTCTGCTTTCCAAAAGCATCATCACTTCCTGTATCTCTTTCGTTATCTATGTAAAGTCTCTCTAGAAAAGCGAATAGCTATTCTGTGCATCTAGTCCTTTTCTCATAATCCACATGGAGCCTTTACACTGTAAATACCCAATAAGATTTAGCTGCTGGGGTCATCATTTTATTTTGAGTGATGGCATATTCTGTTTCACAGTGCAAGCTCCAAAATCAGACACTACAGCTCAAATCCCAGGTCCACTGTCTTGCAACTGTGTAACCTAAGGCAGGCTATTTATTTTTGAAACATTGATTTCACAAATAAAAATGAAAATAGCGGTAGTAACTAACTCACAGAATTGATGAGAGGAAGGGAGTAAGTGAGCTCATGTGAATGTTTATCCCTATGTTAAGGATAAATAAAGTAGTCAGATTATTCAAATTTATTTTAATTTTATTGTGTATTCATTTATTTTGTTGGGGGATTGACTCAGAGCCTCACATATAGAAAGCATGCACTGTGACTTTCATTTATGACTCCTAAATATGCATTTCATGTATTAAATATAAGACTGGCTTTAAAAAATATATTCTTCCTTATGATAAGCACTAGGAATTTTCTTTGGAGAATAAATTTTTACAATACAGCATATTGGTTTTAATCTTGGGGAGAGAGATTGTGACTCAGTGGCTAAAGTGCCTGCCTTGCAAGTATAGAGCCCCATATTTTATCTTTGTCACTGCCCACAAGTGTTGAGAAGAGTGACTCTGCTAACAGCACCTCCAGCACCTTAGCAGAGTGATATTGGAGCACAGGATTGGGTGTGTGCAAACACAGCTAAATTGTGTGCAAACCCCAGTAAGCACATATGCAAGCACTGAAACTAAATATGAAATGACCAAAAACTCATCACTAATGATGTACAGTATCATGATCAAGTGCATGGGTGACCTCCATTTATCAAAAACAAAGCGAAAAGAAGAAGCAAGTAGGAGGTTGGTTTCTACCCAAGATATCATAGGTAAACATACGATTCAGAGACCTAGCCAATCAGAGAACTGAAATTTCTCTCCAGTCCTGTCAATCGTGTCTGACCAGTCAGAGCACTCAATCCCCCTTCCCGGGTCATGTGACCCAGCTTCACCAATCAACATAATCCCTCTTTGGTCTCTTTGTTCAATTCACAAAAGAGGCGTGACTAAGTTGTTCTCATGAAAAGAATTACTGGGTTTTTGCAGGAATTATTGTTGATATAATGTCTCTTTCTCACTCAAAAGGATGTGATATAAGGGGCTTTGTTGCCTGATAAAGCTTGAAAAGGATGGGCAATACGTATTTTCTCAAAGAAGAAATTCTATTGGGCAAAAGGCATGTGAACAAACAGTCTTCATCATTAATAGAAAGATGCAGATCAAAACAACAATAAAATATCATCTCATACCTCAGAGACTGGAACACATCCAAAAAAACAAAAGCAACCCATGCTGGAGTGGATGTGGGGAGAAAGGGACTCTCCTCCACTCTTAGTAAAAATGCCGATTGGTCCAGCCTTTGTGGAAAACAATAGGAACATTTCTCAAAAACCTAGATATTGAACTCCCATTTGACCCGGCAGTACCACTTCTGAGAATATACCCACGGAGCCCCAAAACACACAGCAGAAACACCATCTGCACCCCCATGTTTATTGCAGCACTATTTACCAGAATCTGGAAAAAACCTGAGTGCCCAAGAACAGATGGATAGATAAAGAAACTATGGCACATCTACACAAAGTAATACTATGCAGC
>NC_073311.1:30670332-30777832 GCF_027595985.1 Sorex araneus
CACATCTACACAATGTAATACTATGCAGCTGTCAGGGAAAATAAAGTCATGAAATTTGCCTATAAATATATGGACATGGATAGTATCATGCTGAGTTAAATCAGTCAGAAGGAAAGGGACAGATATAGATTGACCACATTCATTTGTGGTATATAAAATATATAATAGAAGAAGAATATCCATAACCAGGGTAAACAGGGGTTAGGAGGACTGGTCAAGGATTGGAACTCACCACAGCATGTGTAGTGGGGGTGTTGGGGGGAGACTGAGGATAGGTAAAATAGAGAAGGGACCGCTATGAAAATAATATCTGGGAATGATCACGCTAGACACAATCTGTTAAAAATAGGTAAGGGATATTCTTGATAACGTTTCAGTATCAAAATTGCAAACCACAATGCCAAAAATGAGAGAGAGAGAGAGAGAGAGAGAGAGAGAGAGAGAGAGAGAAGAAGAAGAAGAGCACATGACAAAAAGGCAGGCAGGCAGAGGGTGGGGAGTGGGGTTGATGGGTGGGAAGGAACCCAGGGACACTGGTGCTGAGAAATGTACACTGGTGGAAGGATAGCTGTTGAAATACTGTATGACTGAAATCCAATCATAAATGACCTTGCAATTCTCTAAAATAATAAATAAAATTTTAAAAATATATAAAGAGCTTTATCGCCATGTTAGTGTGGCAAGTGAGTTAACCTACAGAGGAGAGCAACTAATCTGATTGAACTAATACCAAATTGATATATTTGATTCTAAATATAGCCCCACTCATGTACTTTTCATTTATTCATTTATTTACTTTTGGTATAAGTTACTTTGCATTCTGACAAAAGTAAGGTTTAATATTTTCTTTCACTTACAAATAAATGTGATAGAAAGTGGTCCTCATAACTTAGTGTACTTAGTTACCAAATTAGAGACTTTGTGTACTGTTTGGGGGTTTTAGTAGAGCTCCAGTGGCTGCTCAATAAATAGCATTTTTTTCACAGAGGTGGAAATACTGTTTTAAAGGTGAGAGATGTGTATGATTTGTAGCCAGGACTTAGTATCTCACTCACATCTTAGGTAAGTTAGTAACTCAATAGCTACAAAGATAAAAGTAAGAATTGAACTAAAATGGCAGTGGTCACAATATCACTGTATCACTGTCATCCCATTGTTCATCTATTTGCTTGAGTATCGTCTCCATTGTGCGACTTGTTTTTACTGTTTTTGGCATATTGAATATGACGCGGGTAGCTTGCCAGGCTCTGCCATGTGGGTGGTAGCTTGCCAGGCTCTCCGAAAGGGGTGGAAGAATCGAACCTGGGTCAGCCACGTGCAAGGAAAACGCCCTACCTGCTGTGCTATCGGTCCAGCTGGTCACAATATGCCACAGGAAACTCAAGTTCCTTTGCAAGTCCATGATTACAACATTTAAAACCATCTGTTCAAGTTGCTCAGCAAAAAACCAGAGATTCTTTGACAAAATACAATTGGGTCATCAAGTTGATTATGTTGATTAGAATTTTCAAGCATGATACTTTTATAATGATGGAGAATTCTCATCCTAAAATAATTGTAAATAATTTCTTGGGATGGTCGGAAGGCAGTACAGATGTTAGAGCGTATGCCTAGCATGATCCCAAGCAGGGTTCTGTTGCTGGAGCCACATGGGACCTGAGCAACACAGGGTGTAGCCCAGGAGACCACTGACCACTGCTAGTGTGGCCCTGAAGGCCCCAGCCCTGTGAAGTGGCCTGAGATTCCTTTCACTGTAGGACGTAAGCAGCAGTGCATTCTCTGGTCCTTGCAATGAACCTTCACAGATTGATGGAATAGTGTCAGTAGGGCCTCATAACCAATTGAAAGACAATTAAATGGTTATGCGCCCCACTCCCCACCCTTACCCAATTACTTCTCTGGGAGCTTTGGTCAGAGGTGTAACTGATGCCATGCATTGTGAGTTCAGTCACCTCCTCTATAGCCACATCACTCCCTCTCCTCTGTGTCCCACCCCCAGCATGCCGTATTGCCAACTGTGACCCTGCAACACCATAATAAAAATGAGATGGATTCTTTGCGGAAGTTATCTTCTAGAAAAAATTATTTTCTCACACCCCATCGAGTGGGCTGGAGCGATAGCACAGCGGTTGGGCGTTCGCCTTTCACGTGGCCAACCAGTGTACGATTCCTCCGCCCCTCTCAAAGAGCCCGGCTGAGAGTATGGAGCCCACACGGCAGAGCCTGGCAAGCTACCCGTGCGTATTGGATATGCCAAAAACAGTAACAATAAGTCTCTCAATGAGAGACGTTACTGGTGCCCACTCGAACAAATCGATGAGCAACGAGATGACAGTGACAGTGACAGTGACCCCATCAAGTGGAAAGAATAACAACAAAATTCACTTTCAAACAACATTCCCAATTCATCATTGTGAAGATAAGAGACATACAGGTAAGGTTGCCCTATCTACCTAAAAATAATTTAACAGTCCTATCATTGGCTCTTTCCTCTAAAAAAAAGAGAAGTTTCTATTTCCTCTGCCGAACAGAAGAATGAGGGAAAGTTGCAGGCACATGAGTAAAAAAAGGAACAAAGGGTTCAAAGAGAGTATGTATTTAATTGAGAAATATGGGGTAACTAAGTGGGACTGGAAAAGAAATTAAGTGATTTATGTGAATTGGAGGCACTGCAAACAAATTTTTTAAATGTGATTTTGATGCAGATGGCAACAGAAATAAATTCTAAGAAAACATACACACACACACACACACACACACACAGTTATGTGCACACCATCAGAAACCCTGCAGGCATATTACCAACCCTTCTGTTTCTTTACACACAGGAACACAACAAAGAGAACTGGAACCAGTTAGAAAATCATGGCAACCATGTAACCACCATCAGGGCCTTTTCCAAGCTTGGCACAGTTTCCAAGCCTAAGAAGGCTTTCATCCATCAAAGGATAGAGCCTCACAATAAGCAGCTCACCAAGCGGGAGAAAGATTGTTGTCCCCTCAACCTGGCATCTGCAGCTGCTGGCCCTCAGTTTGCTAGCTGGAGCCCCTCCTCTTCTAAAAGCTGGAATCCTTTTAATTATTTTTGTAAATGTTGCCCTCCATTAGCTCCACCATGCTGAGATTATAAAAGGGCGGGGGTGGGGGGAAATCTCTAATTTGAAGATTCATTAAGCAGCTGTTGTTACTTATTTGGTAAAAGGGATGCCTGAAATTTGCTGATTTACTGCATTGGTATTAGGAACTACAACAGCTTTGCCAGGGTGGTTTTGTTTTATTTGTTCTCCTTCACTCAAAAGTCAAAACACAAGGGGACGAAGATATCCAGCTAGAGTCAATATTGGTATTTGTCTCCCATCTCATGAAGTTATTCATTCATTCAACAGACATCATCGCTCATTCTATGAGAGAACTCATTATGCTACACGTTTGCCATCACATAGAGAACAGTTTGCAGTGAGAAGCTGTTTTGTTTTCCCTTAGGTTTAGCAAAAAAGACTAAAAACTGGTCTTTCTAAATAAACAGTTTTTCATTTATTGTCTACATACTCATATCATCTATATTCTTTTCACTTCTTTTTCAGATTTGCCATTTTTTTAACAGATTTAAGCAAAGGGAGAGAGAGGAAGACAAATTATCCTTCCAAACTACCTAATGTTATAGTCTGTCTATCTACAATTCAGGTCATGCAAACACAGCAAAGAGAATGGCATATGGAAAGTATGAGACCATCTATCCCTTCCCCGCTATTCCACATTCTGTAGTAAGAGAAATATATATATATAAATAGATGACTTCCTCTATCCCCACCACTGAAGGGCAGAATTCTTCAGAACAAAAACCCTATCCAAAAAAAGAATCATGATGGCTCTACTGAATCTGCAAGTGAAAAAAAGGAAAAATTGATGTCTCCCAGGTCAATTTGTAATCAATATGTCTGGGTTTTTTTTTTTTCACAAAGAAAGTAAGCTTCTTTCTAATTTTCAGCTGTGAAGATACTATATTCATGCTGTCCCTCAATTTTTTAAAAATAACCAGCTTAGAATCATTTGTTGGAGGGGGGAAGTTTGGGGGAGCTGGTTACATGAATCAACCCACCACTCACTGCCAAACATTTTTACCACACTTCTAGCGATCCTCCCCAAGAGAAGATGATGACATAAGGACAGCCTCAGTCAGGGAACTACAACCAGTGAGAACTGGCACCAGATGCAAGCATAGGAAAAAAAAAAAATTCTTCTCCAATTCCTGTCCCCAAAGGTCATTCTTGGCCATATTGTGTCTCCAAAGAGAGAGAACTAAAATATTATTTGTCCGTGCGAATTATTTTTTGTTCCTTTATTGAAATTCAATAGAGTAAAAATAACTGTGGCCCATTATCCCTTGCCTGTCAGCTCTACCTGGGCTGAGGTGGTGGGAAAAGACAGGAAGAGCTGTTACAGATGTTTAATAGAAGAAAGCCCTTTTTGGAATGTGTTTGCATGACTCATAAAGAACAGTTATTCTTAGCTTTCCCGTCACAAGAGATAAAGCTCTTTGTCCTATAATACAGCCTTCAACTTAAAAGGGAAACCCAAGGTCCATTCAAAGTTAGAGCCCAATAATAAGCTGTCATTGTAGTACGTGCCCCCAATCCCTGGAGTTATATTATATCACTATTTGAAAACCTAGAGTGTAATACAAAAAAAAATGATGATTTTTTTCATTTGTTAGGACTATATCACCTAGAGCAGGAACATGCAACAGCAATGACTTTAATTCAATTATAGGAATCATCAATTTCATAGTACAACTTAATACAACCTAATAACCTAGGCAACATAGAAAATGCATTGAACCAGGGATGCAGCCCAGTGGTTGAGCACTTGCCTTGCACAGGTGGGTCCCTGGGTTCAATTTCTGGCACTGTATAATCTCTTCAGCACTCAAGCACTATGGTGTGAGTCACCTGAGCACTGCTGGGTGTGACTCCAAAAACAAAGAAAAAGATGTACAGAAAACTAGTGAATTCCCTGGCCAGGACCTAGAGACCCATAAATAAATCTCTCAAGAGATCAACAAGAGATTCTTCTGGACCCTGCACAAGGCAAAGTCATCCAAGGCATCTCGGTAAGGAGCAGATGAGCCCAGCACCTGCAGCGAAAAACCCCCATGATCTACAATTTCCAGCATGCTGCTGGCTGTACTCCACTACTTGGGGTGAGCCTCACCCAGAAATTAGTCTATTAAAAAAATTCAAGTATTCAGATTTTGTGACTGAAATCTCAAGGCTTTCAGAGTCAGGGATGGGCTATCCCCCCATCTCTCTACTTCCAGAAGCCCTGGCACACACAGAAGTCACGCACATGCTCCAAAGCTGCCACTCAGTCAAAAATTTAACCTCAGTTGTATCTATTCTGATCATCCTTGAGTGACATCTCAAACTCTACAACACTGATGAACTGGGAGTAGCACACCAGAATGGACAGAATGTGATGTAGGAGGCAACCAATCTTGATTAACAAAATATAGAACTGTAGCACTGTCATACCATGTTCATTGATTTGCTCGAGCAGGCAGAAGCAACGTCTCCATTGTGAGACTTGTTGCTACTGTTTTTGGTATATCGAATACACCACAGGTAGCTTGCCAGGCTCTGCCGTGCGGGTGGGATACTCTCGGTAGCTTGCCAGGCTCTCTGAGAGGGACACAGGAATCAAAACTGGGTCGGCCATGTGCAAAGCTGGAGAAATAGTACAGTGGGTAGAGCATCTACCTCGCATGCAGCTGACCTGGGTTCAATCCCCAGCATCCCATATGGTGCCCTGTGCACCGCCAGGAGTGACAAAATATAAACAGAAGGCTTAACCTGTAACAACATTTTAGTAATCTCTTATATAAGGGCTTAATGACTCTACAGTGAGATACAACAATCTTCACTGACTTTCTTTTAAGGAAACATTTTTTGATCATTCTTTAAGCAAATTATGTATAACAAGCAATATAAAATAAACTATTGAGACCCTGCCATCGGGGCAGGCTTAAGGGGTGGTTGTAAGAATTGGAAATAACGGTGATGGGAAGGTACAATGGTCGTGGGATTGGTGATGGAGTATTGAGTGTCTGTAACAATCATCATGAACAACTTTATAAAGCACATGTTTAAATAAAGTGTATGGGGGTGAATTAAAAAGATAACAATGAGTAACTGAAAAAGATTAAAAAAAATCACTTTCTGGGTTAGCTCTGAACAGTCATTTTCTATACTCAAACTTCAACCTAATATTAATTATGTTTTAGATAAGCCTGCTTGGAATAAGCTTCTCAGAACCAATGAGCCAATAATATTTGAAACAGTTGGCCAAAGTATAGCACCACTCTTTGATGGATTAAATGTAAAGAGGTCAGTGGAGACTTAAAAAGATTTTTTGGAATTAAGAAGCATATTTTCTCTCATTCACTCATGAGCTGCTCTCTTTCATGTTCCTTGATTTGCCTTTTATAAAAAACTACTCAGTTCACCAAAGTACATTTCCCATAAAACATTATTCTCTTTTCTATTCTTTCAACATTTATTAGGTATATTTTCAACACTGTCGGTGCTCAGCTCTTTGCTAAGCATTATGACAAAGTGATAGACTCCTGCCAGGAGATTTTAACATAGAAGGAAAGACAAGAAATAAGTTATAATGCACAGTGATAAGAGTTATTAGAAATGGAAGCTCTCATCTCATTTTATACCTTAGTAATGTAGTTACTGTAGCGTTATTGTCCCGTTGTTCATTGATTTTTCTTGAGCAGGCTCAGCAACATCTCCATTGTGAGAATAGCAGGTAGGGCATTTGCCTTGCATGCAGCCTACTGGGGTTCGATTCCTCCACCCCTCTCGGAGAGCCCAGCAAGCTACCGAGAGTATGCCACTCGCAGGGCAGAGCCGGGCAATCTACCTGTGGCATATTTTGTATGCCAAAAACAGTGACAAGTCTCACAATGGAGACTTTACTGGTGCTTGCTCAATCATATTGATGAACAATGGGAAGACAGTGCTATAATGCTACACTAATGTAATTACACTAGTTCATAAAGAACTAGGATACCATCTTTGCCTAGACAAAGTGTACTCATTATATATGAGTACACATATAAATGTATATGATATGTATCAATATTTCTGGGGTAAATGAAAGATGAGAAGAGATGGTCCTCACATGAACTCTTTGTAAATGTCTATGACAAAACTTTGTCTTTTAGTTTTACTGAGTCAACTTTCTCCGGAAGCTTGCACTGGCCACTTTCACTGACCACCTCTTTCCCAAGTCTGGTGGGAGACAGTTTCTTAATGTGCTACATTGTCACTTTGAACGTACCCTATGATACTTCTAAAGGGACCGACACTGAGTAAACTAAATGCTTTGGATATCAAAATATTAAAGTCTTATTTTATATCATTCATTTAAAAGTTCCTCTTCTCACTGAAAGTGAATGTAGGAGAGGGAATTTGCCAACTGAAGATATTTTTTTTTTAATTTTTTAATTTATTATTTGTTAAGGGTACAGTTACGGATTTATACATTTTTGTGCTCATGTTTCCCTCATATAAAGTTCAAGAACCCATCCCTTCACCAGTGCCCATTCTCCACCACAAATTAACCCAGCTTCCCTCCCAGCCTCCCCAATCCCATCTCCCCCTACCCCACCCTGCCACTGTGGCAGGGTATTCCCTTTTGTTCTCTCTCTCTGATTAGGTGTTGTGGTTTGCAATAAAGGTGTTAAGTGGCCATTGTGTTCAGTCTCTAGTCTGCATTCAGCATGCATCACCCTTCCCCCGCATGGCCTCCAACCACATTTTACTTGGTGTTCCCTTCTCTATCTGAGTTGCCCTCTCTCCAGAATGTGAGACCAGCTTCCAAGCCACGGAGTCAACCTCCTGGTACTTATTTCTACTATTCTTGGGTGTTAGTATCCTACTCTGTTATTCTATATTCCAAAGATGAGTGCAATCTTTCTATGTCTGTCTCTCTTTCTGACTCATTTCATTTAGCATGATACTTTTCGTGCTGATCCACTTATACGCAAAGTTCATGACCTCATTTTTTTCTAACAGCTGCATAGTATTCCATTGTATAGATGTACCAAAGTTTCTTCAACCAGTCATCTGTTCTAGGGCACTCAGGTTTTTTCCAGATTCTGGCTATTGTAAACAGTGCTGCGATGAACATATAAGTGCAGATGTCATTTCGACTATACTTTTTTGCTTCTCTGGGATATATTCCCAGCAGTGGTATTGCTGGGTCAAATGGGAGCAAGCTCAATTTCTAATTTTTTGAGAAGAGTCAATATTGTTTTCCAAAAGGGCTGAACCAGTCGGCATTCCCACCAGCAGTGTAGAAGGGTCCCTTTCTCCCCACATCCTCTCCAACAGTGGTTGCTTTTCTTATTTTGGATGTATGCTAGTCTCTGTGGTGTGAGGTGGTATCTCATGGTATATCATGGTTTTGATCTGCATCTCCCTGATGATTAGTGATGTAGAGCACTTTTTCATGTGCCTTTTGGCAATTCATATCTCTTCCTTGGGAAAGTTTCTGTTCATATCTTCGCCCCATTTTCTGATGAGGTTGGATGTTTTCTTCTTATAGAGTTCAACCTGTGCTCTATATACCATTGATATCAACCCCTTATCTGATGGGTATTGTGTAAATATCCTTTCCCATTCTGTAGATTGTCTTTGTATTCTGGTCACTGTATCTTTTGCGGTGCAGAATCTTTTTAGTTTAATGTAGTCCCATTTGTTTATCTCTGTTTCCACTTGGTTGGCCAGTTGCATGTTATCTTTGAAGATACCTTTATCTTCAATATCGTGGAGGGTTTTGCCGACCTTGTCTTCAATGTACCTTATGGTTTATGGTCTGATGTTGAGGTCTTTAATCCATTTTGATCTGATTTTTGTGCATGGTGTCAGGTCGAGGTCTAAGCCCATTCTTTTGTATGTGGTTGTCCACCAACTGAAGATAATTAAACCTCATTTAGTTTAAAACAGTTTTCAAAAAGAAGTCCAGTCAAAGTTCAAGTCCATCCTGTTGATTCTGCATTCTTAAAAGGAGACTCTTCCCAAAGTCATATGAAAGATTGCATTGTGTTCATAAGTAGTAGGATAGGAATTTCAATCATGTTATTGTCTGGATCTGTATTGGCCTATTAGTTTGGGTATGTACATTTGTTACTTGAGGTGGGTTAATTCTTCAGTGGCTTCATGGAGGCAGGAGGAGGGTGGGAAAGGGGGGGTGGTATACCGGGGGTATGGTAGTGGGGAATATGTACTGGTGGAGGGATGGGTGTTTGATCATTGTGTGATTGTAACCCAAACATGAAAGCTTGTAACTATTTCACGGTGATTCAATAAAATTTTAAAAAATTAAAAAAAGAAAAGAAAATTCTTCAGTAGATTACATTAAGCATTGTTGGTTTATGATAGAATAGTTAGGAGATACGTAAAGTGTATGTGTACATAAAAGTACAGATCTGGCTTTGTATACATTTACCCAACACCCAGTTTAGTAAACAAAATTTTATCTGTTATAGATTCCCATGTAATTTTCAATTTATTCAATTATTTTGCTACTCAAATAGAACACGATAGCAACGTTTTGTTTGTTTGATTTGATTTGGCTTAGGAGGCACATCCAACAGTACTCAAGGATTGTGCTCAGAGCTTAGTCTTTGAAGTGCTTCCTGAACCCTACACAGTACTGGAAATCAAGCCATTCAGCTACATGCAAAGCAGGGGCCTTAATAACCCTGTACCATCTCTCTGGCTCATGATGATAAATTTTATTTCAGTTGTCTTCTTGTTTTCCTTTATAGTTTTAGTACATGTGCTGACAATCTTAATTTATTTTTCTATATGTTATCTTGCCCGTACGCCTGGCTGTCTTCCCCGGGGACCCTCGGAGGGGATGGGCTCCAGCTTCCCTCCCCACCTCGAGCAGAGCTCCCAGCAGCCGAAGACCACCAGAACCTAGCTACAGCCATGCTCAAGGCCCCTCTCCATGCGTTCAGACAGGCCTCATGCATGAAGGTACCAGCAGAGGAACCCAGGTGTGTGTAATCCCATCAACGGCCAACATCCAGAGACTTAAAAGAGAGCTCCCAGATACCTTGTAGCCTACTTGCCCTCTGGGAGAAACTGGCAAGCTTCTGAGAGTTTCCTGCCCACATGGGACAGCCTTGCAAGCCTCCCATGGTGTATTCATATGCAAAATCCAGTAACAAGCTGGATATCATTCCCCTGACCCTGAAAGAACCCCCAGTGCGACATCATTGGGAGGGTCCAAGATAGCCTTCTAAGATCTCAGGGAAAGGACGAAATGAGAGGTTACTGAGCCCGCCCAAGAAATCGGTAATTAATGGGATTTTCGTGATTCATGATCATGATGTTATCTTGCTAAATTCATCTAAATGATTATATATAGCAGTAATTTGTTTACTTTGGTCTAATGTATAGTATGTTTGCTTTATAAAAATTATTGTAATTTCTTTATTACTGAGCTGTATATGGACTTCTAGTTTGTTTCCAGGTGTTATGTACTGGTTTAATATTTATAAGCATTTCCTTGGGGCTGGAGTGATAGCACAGAGGGTAGGGCATTTGCCTTGCACGCGGCCGACCTGGGTTTGATTCCCAGCATCCCATATGGTCTCCCGAGCACTGCCAGAAGTAATTCCTGAATGCAAAGACAGAAGTTACCCCTGTGCATCTCAGGGTGTGACCCAAAAAGAAAAAAAAATTATAAGCATTTCCTAGTAAATATGCAAAAGAACTTTTCTGTAATATATAGCAAAGAGTAAGACTACTACATCATAAGGTAGGGACCTTTTTGTTTACTAGTAATGTTTAATTTTCTCAATGATTTTAAAGCCATTTAAAGTCTAGCTATCAGCATCAGAGCAATAGCACAGTGAGTTGTATGTGTTTGCCTTGCATAAGGCCAACCCACATTTAATGCCCAACACCTCATATAGTTTTTTGAGCATTGGAAGGATTGGAAATAATGGTGGTGGGAAGGTGCAATGGAGTGGTGCAAAGGAGTGATTCCTGAGCACAGAGCCAGAAGTAAGCCCTGAGCATAGCCAGGTGTGGCACAAAAACCAGACAAATAAAACTTCTAGCTATAAGTGAAAACATTTCTAGCTCTTCCACAGCTTAATTGACATAGACATAATCAAGCTTTTAATTCTTAACTTTTAGAACATGACATTAATAGCATTATGTATTTATTTTTTATTATTAAATTTACATTTGTCTTATTGTTAATGGGAGTAAACATTATTCTTTACGTCATAAATTTTTCATAATTCCTCTTTTGTTAAGTATATTCTTTTCAAATCTAACTCAGTTTCTCTTTCTAAAATGAAAGAAACTTGTTTTTGTGAGTGGAAGATGGTTATACATCCATTTTGCATTTTATGCTTTTTTCCATACATCCATTTTGCATTTTATGCTTTGAAGACATTTTTAAACATATGGCCTTTCATTTTTATTTTGATAATGTTTTAATGAGCACAGTTCATAATTATCAATAACTGTTTATAATTTGAAGGAATAATTTTAATCTTAAACAAATCTTTATAGTTAATGTTTAAGACAGTGTATCATATGTGGTTATTCAGCATTTTATTATTTTAATTTTACAAATAAATCCTGAATTAACTTAAAATTAAGTAATTTATCTTATGTGCTTAATTCTTCTATGTGGTAAGGTAAGTTTGTGTGGACTGTGTTTTTAAAAATACTGTTTTATTTTCTATGTTAAAGCCATTGTCCAACTCTACTTAACAAAAACAAGATTAGAGTCTAGATTTTATTATTTTTTAAAATTTATTTATTTTGTTGAATCACCCTGTGGAAAGTGACAAAGCTTTCAGACTCATGTCTCAGTTATACAATGCTCGAACACCTGTCCCTTCACCAGTGCACATATTCCACCACCAAAAACTCCAGTGTACCTGCCACCCCCCACCCTCACCCCACCTGATAAATTTCACTTAACTTTCTCTTTACCTTGATTATATTCCATATTTCAACACAAAACTCACTATTGTTGTTGGAGTTTTCCCCCCCAAAAAACAGCCCTGCTGAAAAGGAAGCATTTAATAATTAGTTTTTTATTGCTGAGAGTGAAGAGATATGAAGTTGCATGGCCACAATAGTGGCTGCGTGGTTTTGGATTTCTGTATTTTAGTATTTTAGTTACTAAGTCCAGGGAGATTTATATTAGAAATTGCATCATTTCCCTTCCTGGGGCAGCATGGGGCTATGGCTTAGTTCACAGTCTAGAGACATTTCTGCAAGCAGCTGCTGGTACCAAAAGTAGTCTAGCTGGCCTCTGGATCATAGTCAATCAGATGCAGACCCACCTGGGTCGCATCTCGACGGAGAGAGAGCACCAGTATCACCCCCGTCCTGAGATCATAGAGTCTAGATTTTAAGCTATTCTTTTTATAGAATAATTTTGCATACAAGAAAGTTTCTAGATACCATTTTGTTTTCCAATGGTCATTTTCTCTGAGTCTGTACCAGTCTCACATCATCTTAACAATGAAAACTTTACCATTATTCTTACATATAAAATAGAAATTTAATTGTTGATTGTTTTCTTCCAGTGAGTTTTGTGCTTTACTTAGACTCCACTTTTATATATAAAATTTTAAGTTAACTTGCTAAGTTTCACAAAAATAATTGCTGGATTTTGATATATATCTACTTATTAAGATTAAAATTTTATATTCACAGGGGTGCTACAGCTCTATATAAGTAAATTCCTTTAATATATTTTAATATATAATTTTTATAATGGTCTAACACATCATATGCTTCACTTACTCCTAGATAGCTAATAATTCTTTGGAATAAGTGGTATTTTATTATTATAGCTTTATTATTTTTCACCTCCATTTATTTTTATTGCAGTTTCAGTAACATAATTATAGCAGTGTTAAAGTTTTTGATTTTGATATATGAAGTTAATAGTTGCTGAACTTTTACAGTGTCAAAGTACCCAAGACTCTACCATTGTCCCCATGTCACCTCTAGTCCAGCTTTTTTAATTTTTGTATTTTATAAGGTAGTTCACAATATTTGATTACATTTAATATTCAAACACCAATCTTATCACCATTACACCTTCTCACCACCAAATTTGAATGTTCCCATTTCAAGCCCCAATCCCTGTCCCAAAGCACAATCAAAATAATATATTTTGTATTGTTTGTTGTGGAGAATTGCTGAAAATGCTTACAAAAAAGTATTCATATGGGGCTGGAGTGATAGCACAGCAGGTAGGGCGTTTTCCTTGCACACAGCTGACCCGGGTTCGATCCCCAACATCCCATATGGTCCCCTGAGCACCACCAAGATTAATTTCTGAGTGCAGAGCTAGGAGCAACCCTGTGCGTTGCCAAGTGTGACCCAAAAAGAAAAAAAAAGTATTCATATAGGAAACAGTTCGAAGATTGTTCTATTTTGGCAGGGGCCATTAAGATATTCTTTAGGATATCACTAACATGTTGTTAAAGGTTGAGTGATGTGAGCTTTCGAATAAATATGAAAATATGTATTATGCATATGTATTTCTCTCTATGATTTCTTGCCTACTATCTGAACCACATCAAATGTGGTGAGGTACTTATGGAGAATGAATAGGGTGTGTCTTATGATGCATTCATAGCCACACAGTCCAAGAATATGTTCATCCATATGTGAGGCTCACCTGAGCATGTGTGGAGAGAGCGGCCTTGACCATGGCGGCAGGTGGGTTCTGAAAGCTTTTGGCTGCCGGAGTTGGGTCCCTTGGGACGGGGAGGGCTCCCATCCCCTGCCCCCAGGGTGCCCCGAGTGAAACAACCTGGCACGGAGTCTGGTGGCATGGCTATGGCAGGCTTCGTGTTATGCTCCCTTCCGGGAGAAAGATCTGTGCTCTAGTCCACTATTATTTCCTGCCCCCTCCCATCAAATCCATCCACTACTTGATAATCTCAATTAAGCTACTTGTCATTGTTCCATACTATGTCTTTGTTTGTCTCTCAGTATGCCACAGACGAGAGATATCATCTAGTATTTGTCCTTTGCTCTTTGACGTATTTTGTTGAACATGACAACCTCCAGTTCCATCCATGCTGTAGCAAACTGTATGACTATCTTTTCTTGTGGTATCATAGTATTCCATTGCATATGTATCATAGCAGGAAATTAGACATTTGGTTATTTCCAGATCCTGACTATTGTACTAAGCGATAAAAAGAGCATATTCAATACAATATATCTTTTCAAAATTGTGTTTTTGTATTTTGGGGGTAGATGCCAAGAACTGAAATTGCTGGATCATAGGGAAGTTCTGTTGTTACTTTTTGGAGAAACCTCCATACCTTTTCCCATAGAGGCTAAGCCACATGACATTACCACCAAAGTAAATAAATGCATCTTGTTATATGTTGTTCCCAACTGTGTATGATGCAATGATGTCATCTCATTGTGATTTTGGTTCGCATTTCCATAAGTGAATACTTTCATGTCTCTGACCCTCTGACCAGCTATAGGTCATGTTCAAGAAATTATCTATTCATCTTTCACATTTTTATGGAATTGTTTTTTTTATTTTGTGAGTGTTTTCTACACCTTGTGTATTTTTTCTTAATTTGTTGTATATGTATAAATATCTTCTCATTCAATAAGATTTTGTTTTATTTTATCCTGTTTCTTTCACCATAACATCATCATCATTATAACACATTCTTCCTTTTATATGTTATACTTAGAAGATAAAATGATCTTTTCATTTAAATTGTTATCCAGAATCATTATTTTGCAAATGCTAGATTCTTTTGCCAAATATAATTTTTTTTCTATTTTCAATCATTTTTCTTTTTCTTGTCAGGCAAAATTGAACAGAAGTGGTGCTAAAAAAAAACAATATTTTTTATGATCTGAAGGGAATATTTTTACTATTCTACTATTAAAATATTTTTGAATGTTTGCTCTATATTATGTTTATTCATTAAGGGCTTTCTCTTATTTTCTTTTTTTTTTTTTTTTTTTAATTTTTATTAAATCACCATGTGGAAAGTTACAAAGTTCTCAGGTTTATATGTCAGTAATACAATATTCAAACACCCATCCCTTCACCAGTGCCCATATTCCACCACCAGAAACCCCAGTATACCCCCCGCCCCCACCCCCTACCCCCTACTGTATAACTAATGAATTTCACTTCATTTTCTCTTTACCCTGATTACATTCCATAATTCAACACAAAACTCACTATAGTTGACATAACTCTCTCTCTCTTTTTTTTTTTTTCTCTTTTTCCTTTTTTTTTTATTTTTCTTTTTCCCCCTCATCCCCCTGCCTGCGCCTCATAGTATGGTGTACGCCACGCCACGTCGGCCAGCGTGGGGCTTTTGCTTAGTTCACAGTCCAGAAGTGGCTGCTACATTAAAAACCTTCAATATTTTCAATCAAAAACTTACTGTTATTATTTGGAGTTTCCCCCCCAAGTCAGACCTGTTCAAATGGAACCCTTTCACATTGCTGACAATTATAAATGTTAAGTCCGGTGGACGCTTCTGCGTCCGCGCGGTTTTGGATTTCCGCACAAAGTCCAGGGAAAATTCTGCCAGAAATTACATAGCCCAGCTCACAGTCCCAGTGCATTGCTGTAAGAAGTCTCTGAGTTCAAAGTCTTTAGGCGCAGAGGGTCCGATTCGCGCTCAGCAGCTCCGGGTTTATCTGGGCCGAGGGCGTGCCGGTTACGCCCCCTTCCCATGAGTTCCTGGGAGCCCCCAAAGTCAAATCCGAATACCTGTGGGTCTGGAATCAGAAGATGGCGCCTGCCACATGGTGCCGCCAGCCCGCCGCTTTCCATGCAGGAAGACAGGGTGGGGAGGAAAAAAAAATCCACCCCCAGCAGCACCGAGTTGTAGCCCAGTTTGGTGTCCCAGTGCATCGCTCTCGGGTGCCGCGCTGGATGCCCGAATGTGTTACATCTTTGGAGTCAAAGTCTTTAGGCGCAGAGGGTCCGATTCGCGCTCAGCAGCTCCGGGTTTATCTGGGCGCTTTCTCTTATTTTCAATGGCCTTAATCAACTGATACAAATTTTATCAAAAGCTTATAATAACTATAGCTAATAATTTTAGCTTTGATATTAAAATTGCCATAATTTTTTTTTTTACTTTGGGGCAACATCTACCTGTGCTTGGGTCTTGTTTCTGACTCTGAACTCAGAGATCACTCCTGGCAGAGCTTAGGGAACCATTTGTGGTGTCGGAAATAGAACCCAGAAATACCACGCACAAGACAAGCACCATACCACCTAAACTATCTTCTCCAGCCTCATAACTGATTTCTTAATGTTAAATTGGACTTGAACTGGTGCAACTAACCTAAATTATTCAATATATATTGTCCTGTTAGTACAATTTAAACACTTTTTGCTATGACAGACAGTATTTTTACACTTATGTTTCCAAATAAGATGGTTCTACAATGGTTTCTCTTTTCATTCAATTTAAGTTTTGCTACAAAAGGCTAACTTTACCTTCTAGAATATGAAGTTGTATATTATATATTCTAAAATATTTTGTGTAAGATCAAAGAATTTATTCCTAGAATATTTGGTAAAGCTTAAAGACTCTGGACTGCTTTTAATTTGGGAAGGTTTTTAATTACTAACTACTCAGTTGCTTTCTAATACTATCTGGACTATGTGTTTTGTCTGAATAGTTCAATCAGCTACTTATTAATACAAATTTGTCTGTGTTATCTAATATTTCCAGTCAACTATCCTGTTATAGCATCGCTTTCATTTGTGGGCCACTTTTATTTCACTTAACCATTTTCAAACACTTCTCAACCTTACTATTTTACTAAAAGAGTTAAGATCAATTACGTTTTTATCTTATTTATATTAAATTTATTTCTGTCTATTTTTAACTGCTTGTGTCTTATAAAGGTTTCTTTTTTGTTGTTCTGCTTCAAAAAATTAAGATGGACTCATGCGATAACTAAATATTTGCAATTATTCATGCCAGCCTTCTCTATGAAAGCACAATACTTCTTTACCCACTGATCTTGATCTACACTGTAAATTGCTTTGGAAAATGGAACATGAGCCAAAGGGACAGGATGCCTGTCCCTTTACTTCAGTCCTGAGTAGAATCCTTAGGAGACATTGAGAACTGGTGGCATAGAACTGGACTTCCTGACACAGAAAGGAAGACTATAAATATAGAGCTCAGCCTTTATAATACCTCTAACTAATCAATAGCTCACCCAAGATTCTGTGTAACTTGAGCAATCACTGTATCACTGTCATCCCATTGTTCATGGATTTACTGGAGTGGGCACCAGTAACGTCTCTATTACACTCAGCCCTGAGATTTTAGCAGCATCTCCTTACTCGTCTTTCCTAATGATTGGAGACTTTTTCAGGGTCAAGAGAATGAGACCTATCATTACTGTTTTTTGGCATATCGAATACGCCACAGGTAACTTGCCAGGCTCTGCCATGCAGGCAGGATACTCTCAGTAGCTTGCCAGGCTCTCTCAGCGGTATGTATATATCTGTTAAACTTGAGCAATAAACTTAAAAATATTATTTTAGTCACCGTGGTTTAGAGTAGTGTTAATGATAGGGTTTCATGCCTACAACGTTCCAGAACCACGCCAGTTCCAACAGAGTATCTGCTTCCTTCCACCATTGCCGCAGGGTTCCCTTCCCTTCCCTTCCCCACCCCCATCTCCCTGATGTTTTACTATAAGAATTACACTTAAAAAAAAAAAAAGGAAGAAGAAGAAGAAAACCTCAATTATTACTAAGGGCCAACAGAGCATGCCTTGCAGGCAACTGACCTGTATTTGATCCCCGGCACTTCATTTAGTTCCCGAAGGCCGGCCAGAAGTGATCCCTGAAAACATCCAGGAGTAGACCTGGAGCACCTCTGAGTGCTCCAGGTGCACCCCTAAAAACCCAAAAATAAACAAACAAAAATAAATATATTTTTTGGTACCACAAAATTGACTTAGATACTGATGGGGCTGGAGAGACAGTATTTGCCTTGAACGGGCTCACCAGGGTTCAATCCCCAGCATCTCATATGGTCCTTTTTCCACTTGCAGAGTCCGGAACAGTGGGTGTGAGGGGCGGGGCTGGGCGGGGCTGGGCGGGGCTACTAAACAGGAAGAAAAGGGACAACGTTGCAAAGAGCTTTCACACGGCCAGGAGATAACAAAAAATAAACTGTTACCTGCAATAATTTAGAAATTCATTAGACAGACCTAATGAAAGAAACTTTGGGGAAGATTTTTTTTCAAATACACTGTTATTAGTGTGAATGTGTCTTGTACTTTTATTCTCAAGAGTTCTCAGGTGAGCTCGGAAAAGAATTACGCTGCTTTGAAAGCAGAGAAGAAAGAGAAACACGGGGCTGGAGAGTTATAGGAGAATAAGTGTCTGCCTTGCTGACAGGGTTGGATCCCAGCATTGCTTACAGTTCCCTAAGCACTGCCAGGAGTCCTCCCCTAGTACTGAACCAGGAGTAAGTCTGAGAATTTCAGAGTTGTGGCTCACAGACAACAACAAAAAAATTAAACAAAGAAAAAGAAAAGTGAAGAAATAAAGAGAAAGTAACTAAATTCAAGGGAGTGCCCCATTGAAAATAGAATTGTTTCCAATTAATCGCAGATAAATGTAAATGATTCGAACAACACAATTTTTATTAAGGCTCACATGAGGACACATTCCCTAATGAAGACTATTGCTTTTGCTTTTTATAACTTCTCTTAATAGCTGAATGGTTCAAGATGAGCCGAGGAAAACATCTCAGCTATATAAAATAGCATCATAAAAGGGATTACCCTCAGTTTTCTTGAAATTTGGTTGATGATCCGTACATCTAAGGAGAGAGACAAATCCCAGGATAACTGGGCTTGACTGTTTTTATATTTTAGATTGAAATCCAATAATTAAAGCACACATTTTTAAGATAGTTATTGCTAGAAGTTCCAATAACCTAGATTAAAAGAGCTTAAAGTCATAAAAACAAGCCTGGGATCCTGAGTTTTCTGCAGGGAGGAAGTAAGTTTAACAAGCTTTTTAGTCTCAAAGATGCAGATTATTCAGTGCCCTTTTGAATTGTGTTGAAGGGGTACAATAGAAATGAAGATTCTTCCAGAAAGAGCCCAGTCCCTAGGAAAACAATGAGCTGGGGTGAGGGGGGCTGAAGATTGGAGGGTGGAAGTTTAATCAAGTAACATTCCAATTCTCTTCTCAAGGAGAGTATTTGTTACAGTACTGCTAAGGGCCGTACATTTCTGTTTTATTGGTCCCTGGAGTTTTATAAAAAAAAAAATGAAACTGTCCTGAGCCCCTAGGCTTTGAAATTCATGACAAAATTGAAAGTGGGAGATATTCAGGGTTTCTTCCCCAAAACCTGAATTTCATGTGGGAATGAAGGAATTTTGATTTCACAAGAATGGAGACAATATTTCCATCAAGACAGCAGACAGTAATATATTTCTTTGAAATACACCTCAACTCCTTGGTTGTGGGCTTTGAACATAAATTTGCTTCGATAATTTGCCTACTCTGAGTAACAGCTCTAAGATACAAAAGAGTTTTCAAGTGCAGTAGACAAGAATATATGGTGATACAAAATCAAAGAAGCATACAGAAAGTATCTACAGCAACAAAGAGCACAATCTGAATCAAAGTGATCGATAGAAATATTTCACTGAACTAGGCATTTTCAGTGTGCAATTGGGAAAATTTTGGGGGGCCAGGATTGAATCACACTCAGAAGTACTCAGGGGGTGCTCAAAGAATACTTAAGGGGCACTCAGAAGGTGCTTGGGGATGTTCATGGGTGTTCAGGGGACCATCCATGTGTGGTGCCAAGGACTGAACAAGAAATATCTGAAGATACCATATGCAAGACAAGCATTATACTATCCCCACCTCGGAAATTTTCACCTACTATGTATCAGACATTTTTATGGGGAGAAAAGTGAGTCTTAGCTTCTTCCTTCAAACTGCTTATAGTTCATAAAGACATAGATAATCTGGGGCTGGAGCGATAGCACAGTGAGTAGAGCATTTGCCTTGCACACGGCTGACCTGGGTTTGATTCCCAGCAACCCATATGGTCCCCCAAGCACAGCCAGGAATAATTCCTGAGTGCATAAGCCAGAAGTAAACCCTGTGCATCGCTGGGTGTGACCCCAAAATTAAAAAAAATAAGACATAGATGATGAAAGAAACTTAATATAACAAACAATGTGTCAAGGGGAAAAAAATGTAGCCAGCCGAAAAGCTTCAGGTAGAGGAAGGATAGTAGATAGTCCCTGTATCACAGAGAATTTATCTACGTCCTTAAGAAAATCATCACTCTGGGTTTCCTGGTCTGAATGCCTTGTGGGAATTACTTGCATTTAGAATGTCATTTCAGTTAATGACAAGGAGTGCATCAATTTCCCAGGGGAAAAAGAGTTGGATTCTTACATGTTTTTACACCTGCCAATTGTATAAGGTTTCCTTAGATGATGACACAAGCTTTCTTTCATCCCAGTAAAGATAACATTATGTAGGCTCCTTCAGTCAGACAATAACCAGTCAGAGACAGACAATCACTTCCAAAGCTGTCAGCATTTCCTTACTAACGTCTCCCAGTTCTGATGTCATGAAGTAGAACATAACTTAATTTCTAGAGTCCCATAGAATTTTAAAGATCAGATTCCTGATGAATTTTCAATAACCCCCTTCATTTAAGGGAAAAATAATATTACACTAGAGGTAAATAAATCTCCAGGCATAATGCGAGTGCTTTAGGAACAAAATTATAAAGCATCTATGATATTTTCATCTAATTTTGTGTCGGTATGTATTATACCCTCATATAATTCCTAGAAAACTTCAGTGGGAATTTTAATGATGTTATCTTTAATCTGAAACATGCATCAAAAATTCTGTTAAAAAAGTAATCAATTTACTCACTAGTTTATGTGAGAATGAGTCATTAAGTAAAACAGATTATTTTTAAAAAAGAATTTCTTGCAGTAATACGAATGACAAGCATGTTATTTAGTGCTTCTCACACTTTTATGAAATCACTTTTGAAATTACTATAATAATGCAAACATAATTTTCAAAAAAAGCACTCTTCCTTTTTAAATTTTTTTAGTGATTTTTTTATTAGTGAAAAAAAAAACAACTCGAACAGCCATTGGGAAAATAACTGTGTGGTAGGGAAAAACACTATGCATCTCTTTTTTTTGGGGGGGGGCTGAGGGTGCCACACTTGGTGGTTCTCAGAGATCACTCCTGCCTGGGCTCCAAGGACCACTTGGGATTCCAGGAATCAATCCTGAGTCGATTGCATTCAAGGCAAGCTCCTTATCTGCTATACTATTCCTCTGACCCTGCTATGCATCTTTAAATAATCAACAGGTTATGGACATAGTTTTTGCCCTAGAAATTACTGACAGAATAATCATTGAGCTAAATTTTATTTGACTTGTTAACTTTCCACTCCATATCAATCAGAATATTGATAATAATCTGCATTATTTATAAATGCCCTTTCTAACTGAAAATGTGAACCATATGTTTCATTAAAATTATTTATTAGGTTTTTTTTGTAAGCATGTTAAGCAGTTCTTCATAACAGAGAATACAAAATATATATTTCGGTTGTGTTTTGAGACAGGGATAGGGGTTTGGAATGGAAAAATTCCGAATTTGGTGGTGGGAAGGTGTAATGGTGGTGGGAGTGGTGTTTGAATATTGAATGTAACCAAACATTGTGAACTAACTTATAAAATTTTAAAAAATTTTTTAAAAAGTAATGTGGGGTTCATACCCAATTCAATCAGCTTAATCAATGGCTGAATTTATAGCAGTGTTCCTATATTATAAAAAAAATAAATCAAATGCTAAAACAAAAATAAATATTTAATGGTAACATTTCAAAAAGTGAGAATTTCACACATAAAGAAAAACACTGGAAATCCATTTAATGAAGTTTAAACTCAATTATCTAAAATATTACTATTTATCACTAATAAATAATAACATGTAAATATATTTCTGGGGCAATATATTCTTGTTGTTATTGGTATACTATGCCTGAAATAGTGTATACTTTATATTTGTAATGCCTCTCAATTTTCATTAACCATATTTCAAGTACTCAGTAGCCACATAAAAACAGAACATATATATAGTCACACATAGGCTAGCCTACTATATAGCTAAGGTTAAAACAGATAAATTATTAAATATTTATATTAGTTATATCAGGTCGGAAGGAAGAAAATATAGTAACCAACACAACAGTTTATGAAAGTCAGAGAGTTTATACATTAACCCTCTAAATAAACAGGCACAACAACTGAAGTAAGGACTATGAATGAAATTCAAGTTCAAGTTCCAAAGTAAACAAAGAGCCTTTAGGAAATTATCTGATAAATTATTGTTTTCATCTATTTATATGCAATTACTTTTGTTTTTACTTTACGTCAATGTGTTTTAAATTGTCTTGTTTACAGGGTGGAGAGTTTTTAATATAATAGCCATCACAATAGCAAATGCAATGACTTTTTGGCCTTGCAGAGAGGAAATCCTATACTATACAGGCTGGACCTTAGGGTGGGGCCCTGTTGTTTTGCAAAATAAGCCATTCAGACTAGTCAAGGTTTCATTCAGAGCCAACATGAAAATAATGACTGCTTGTACTGAGCTTTATATGCTCCGAGAATGGACACACATTTGAGAAAATAATGAACTATGTTAATTGAGCATCTGGTATATTCAAAGCACATTGATATTCCCTGGGGTTAGCAATTTCATAAGCCAGTTAACACAAACAAGTATCTAATTCACAATTAATCAAATATTTCTAGCAGATTATACTTTTTTTGTAGGAAAATTTTAAGAATAAGTCTTTTGTAGTAATATGCGGTCTTTAATGAATAGAGAATTGTTGAAAAAGGACAAGGTAAAGATAAAGGAAGCCAATTTATTTTACCTCTGTATAAACAGCCAGGTTGTAGTAATAAATATGAGAAAGTATTGGAATATATGACAGTGGGAAGTATTGAAGGACATTGATTCATGGAGCCATGTGTTCTGATCAGCGTGTGACAAAGATTTAATTAAAATTGTTGGAGCTAAGAATCAATATTCCAGCATCCTCTTGTGCATTCTTATTCTTTTTTTTTTTAATTTTGGGCCACATCTGGTGGTACTCAGGGCCTCCTTTTTCTTTTTGCTCCTGGTGGTGCCTGGATTGAAACCAAATGAACTGCATGCTGGTCAAGCAACTTCCCTGAGGTACTCCTCTCACTCACATACGTACGGTCTATGTGAAAGGCCTGAGCAATAGTATAGTGGGTAAGTTGCCTTGCACACAGCCAACTCAGATTTCATCCTTAGCACCCCAGACTATCCCCCAAGATATTATTATTATTGTTATTATTAACTTATTATTATTTGATTTGGGGGCTTTGAATACAAGATTTATTATTAAATATTATTAAAAAATAGTTCATATTATCACTAGGTGTTTTGGGATGCAACCTTAAAGTCCAACAACCTCTGGAACAAACTGGTATATAGAGTCAAGATCAAAAGTTCCAATTCATTCTTGTTTGCCAGTTCAATGATTTGAATAGGATCTTCGTCAGATCTAGGGTAGGATCTTGGCACGTTACTTCTGCTGCACCTTGAGTATCAGTGTGAGTTGTAAGATCTGAGTGTGCTGTCATCACCAGTATCACCCAGATGGTCCCCAAAGTGTACTAAATTAATGTCAGTACACAGAGTCATGAGTGGAGCATGAAGCTTTATCACCTTCTCTCTCTCTCTCTCTCTCTCTCTCTCTCTCTCTCTCTATCTCTCTCTCTATCTCTATTTCTCTCTCCCCCTCCCTCTCTCCCTCTTCTCTCTCTCTCTCTCTCTCTCCCCCCACTCTCTCTCTCCCTCCCTCCCTCTCTATCTCTCTCTCTCTGTCTCTCTCTCTCTCTCTCTCTCTCTCTGTAGTAGCTTCTATGTCATTAGTGGAATGAAAAAAAAAAACAACCAAAACTTTATGCAGCACATGATGTCCTTCCAGATTCCACGCGGCACAATTTGTAAAGTGAGCCCCAGCTTACATGTACCCCGCAGCCCGTCTCACTAATTATTCATTAAGCTTATTTCCCAACTGGCTTCTCATTTCCATAACCTATTTTCCTCTTCACCTTTCTACCTCTTTGTTCTAGTTAAATTTTTTTCTTCTTACTTTCTAATACTACATTAGGTCCCCAGATAACTCATTTTTTATATATTTAGGTTAATATTAGACTAAAACATTCCTCTATATCACCATTGGTCCCTGAAGCAACCCTGCAATGGGAATCTATTTAAGACAAAATTTGTCTAATGCATTGCAGCACTGTAGCACTGTTTTCCCACTGTTCATTGGTTTGCTTGAGAGGGCACCAGCAATGTCTCCATTGTGAGACTTGTGACTGTTTTTGGCATATCAAATACCCCACGGGGAGCTTGCCAGGCTCTGCCCTGCTGGCTGGCTGGATACTCTCAGTAGCTTGCCAGGCTCTCCGAGAGGAACGGAGTAATCAAACAGTGTCAGCTGCATGCAAGGTAAACGTCCTACCTGCTGTGCTATACAAAAAGATACAAACTTTGTTGTATTTCCCATTTCTGTTATTTATTCTAGAGGCTATGAGTGGTATCAGAGAACATGTAACCAACCAAAAGATAAAATCTCTTTCTTTACATTTAGGACAAATTAAGTACTTGATGACGATAACAAGAAATCTTTCTTCCAGTATAAGCCTTCAGTTGGGGATTTATGCACTATTTACTTATTATGCACTTTCCTAATACTCTGCTTCCTCTTCTGTAAAGTGGAAATAACACTGCATCTGCATAGCATTCCTGGGAGATTGAATGAAATTATACTTATTTCCTTGCACACTGGAAAGTCTCAAGAAGTTATTGTTATTCCTTCCATCATTATTATCACTAATAAATAATACACTAAAGTTATCATAATAAGGTCTTCAGAACAGGAGAACAAACAGCCATGTAGTCCATTCAATATCCAAAATAAAGCTTGAAAAAGGACAGTCAGAATGTCAGCATTGTGATATTGGGGGAAGGAAGCCTGACTTTTGGGTGGTTGCTGTTTAAATAGGAAAACACAAGATGAATGCTTTATCCAGTTCCTCTTATTTACCAGTTTAGTGCATGAAGTTGAGTTGATAAATCTCTTTCACTTATCTTAATCAATAGTTTCCTTGTTTCCTCCATTTTACTCTTTTGATATTTATTTATGGAAAAACTGAGTCACTGGGTCTTCAGCTACCTTTGGAGTTCCCCCTCCATCTAGGCTTTGCTAATTGCATCCCTGTAGTGTAATTAGTAGGTTCCCATGTTCTCTACTTTTCCTGTCAGTTGTCAGAACCAAGGCTCAGTCAGATTTATATTTGACTTTTTTTTACAAGACTTCTTAATGGGTGATGGTGCATTGTTCTACAGGCTCACCGTCTCTCCTGCAATTTTATCAGCTGCCATTGACGCTCAGTGTCTGGATGCCTAATGGAACAAAGAACTGTGAAAAGATGACACTACATTTTATAATTTCATTTTAATTGGTGAAGAAAAATAGCTTTTATTGGAAGAAATTTAGATACATGAGGGGAGAGAAAGAAAGACACACGCCGAAGTGAGAACACTGGCATCTTCTGTGGTGGAAAAATAAAAAGCCTCTATCATTGGATTTTCATTTCCCTCACTGTTTCTATAAAATTTATATAGAGAAATGTCCTCTCACATACCACTTAGTTACCCAATGTTACATGATAGGAAAGACATATGCCTTCCCCTTACCCCACTTCTCACTTAAATTTTATCAGTTTTAAAAACATTGAATTTTTTTTTCTAGCATTTCATTGGTGGTGGTTACTTGGGGTACATATTATTAAGAACCTGTTGCTCCAAATATTTCTCTAATTAAGTATAGTTTGCATCCCTATTGATGATCAAATTGTCTCACCTATTTTTATGAAGTTGATCTTGTGAGACAGATGTTTACTTTCCCAGTAAGTAAAAGAAGAATGAGAGAAAAATTAATTCAATATGAATAAACTTTACAAAATCTATTTTCTTATTTTGTGGTTTGGGGCCACACCTGGAAGTGCTCAGGGGCTATTTTCAGCTCTGTGCTCATGGGTTTCTCCTGGAAGCTCTCAGGGGACCATGTAGTGCTGAGAATCAAACCAGAATCTCCTACATGCAAAGCATACTATCAGCCCACTGAGTTATCTCTCTGAGTTCAAAAGAAACTAAGATAACTAATCATTCATACCACTGTATACATGAGACATTGCTCAAGCAACCATAGAGCAAACATTTTGGGTTGTTTTATCCTAGTATAATAAGAACTGCTTCATCTTTGGTTCATTCCTGAATCATTTTAACACGTCCATATTTATGATTTGCAGCTTCCTTACTCACCACCATGGTAAAATGTTCCAATGTACATCTTCTGTCTCAAACACTTTGGTTTGTTGTTGGTAGAAAATAGCATATGAAGAAGAAAATCAGAGTGTGAGGAGAGTTTGTTGTATTTTGGCAAGTCATGACTTTCAGATTGTTCACTAAATTAAATCTTTATATACCCAAATCCACTGAAGCGGGATGGGCTCTCCAAACAGCTAATAAGCAATTCTCAGATATCCGTTAAATGTTTTACAATGAACTCAATCCTGACATTATCTCACTGGAGACAGATAATAGTCAGTCCTCAAGACTGCCCTATTATGCACTCAGCACTAACAATCACAAGCACAGGTTACGACCTGTGCTTCTCACCAACCAAGTACAGATTGGCAGTTCCCAAACCCCCTTCCTTGAATTTGGTTAATTTGCATAGTAGATCCCAAAGCCCCTCTCTCTTCTCTAAAGGTTGGGCAGATAGGACCAAGATTTCAATTCTTTAGACACAAGGCTCGTTCTCTTAATAATTAGTTCCACCCTTAGGAAAGATTTCAAATTTACCTAAGAACATAACAAATAAAAGTTTAGAGAATGAGAGAATATGTGTGTGGGAAGAGAGAGAGAGAGAGAGAGAGAGAGAGAGAGAGAGAGATGAGAGAGATCAACTAAAATCTCATCCATGGTATCTAATTGCTAAAAATAAAATATATTATGTATCACATATTACAAAAACCAAAAGTTATTTATTCATGTTTTATTTAACTTCTAAAAATTATGAGGGTTGGCATGTTTCCAAGCAGCTCTTAAGAGGTAGCACTCTCAGCAATTTTTGATCAACTGGGCTGTTTGATTGATATAAGAGCTGAGAATGCAGAAGGCTGGACGTGCAGTGCTACAGATCAAAAGGGACACCTGTAAGTGCTCAGGAGTCTCCACACCTAGTGATGCCCAGGGGCCTGTGGTATCAAGAATCAAAGTCCTTTACAACACATGCAACCTACCCCCCATACTCACTCCCCTCGTCCTTGGAAGTTATTATTAAGATAAATAACACCAAGTCTCTATTGCTATGTACAGAGTGTGTCTGTTTTCCAATATTCTAACACCCAAAGTATAGCATTGGTGAATATTATTCATATCATGATAATAGGGTTATTTCCTTTATAAAAGAGAACCATTCTCCAACCCCTGCCCTGGATCTCAGTACTTTCTGCACCATTTGGGATTACAGCAAAGAAGATCCTCTAAAATCCAGAAAGGCGCCTCTTGCAGACACCAGGTCTTCCCTCACTTTCCTCTTGGATTCCACAATCCCTAGAACCAGTCTGGGGTTCTTGTTTTGTGGCCAAGCATTTGTGCTCCATATGTGAGGTACTGGGCCAATCCCAAATTCCATAATAATTTTCCAAAGCCAATTGGAACTGTGTAAAATATTTCTATTGTTAAAGTGGTCTGGGCTGGAGCGATAGTACAGCGGTTGGGCGTTCGCCTTTCACACGGCTGACCTGAGTTCGATTCCTCCGCCCCTCTCGGAGAGCCCAGCAAGCTACCGAGAGTATGGAGCCCGCACAGCAGAGCCTGGCAACCTACCCGTGCATATTGGATATGCCAGAAACAGTAACAATAAGTCTCTCAATGAGAGACGTCACTGGTGCCCGCTCGAATAAATCAATGAGCAACGGCCTCCAATAGCCCTTACAGGTGTTCCCATGGTTCACACCATATTTGAAGCCCATCAAATATGGTGCAAAAATTATGGAAAATTTGTGTTAAATGTCTTATGATGTGTAGTGTGGCCTCAAAGCAGCTGCTCAATCCAGAAAGCAGCCTGAAGTGTGGTGGTGGCTGGGTAGTACAGGTAGTGGAGCTCTGCCAGTGAGGTATTTATCTGGCTCTGGTAGGGTGGGTCATCTGGGTTTGATCCCTGGGGTGGGGCGTCAGAGATTGGAGGAAGTAGACAGAGGATCTTGTTTCCAGGTTTTGTTGAGCCTGGAGTCCAAGTCCAAGGTCGAAAGGTTCTGCGTGAGATGAGGTTCAGCCCGAGTGTCCGGAAAGTGGCCTGGAGCGTGGTGATGGCTGGGTAGTGGAGTTTTATTTTTCGTAATAAAAAAGTTTAAAGGTTATAAAGAAAGAGCTACTCTGGAATGGTAATGGTGGTAAGATTGGTGTTGGAATATTGAATGCAACACATCAACATGAACAACTTTATAAAAATAAATTAATCTTAAAAAAAAACTTAAAAAAAAGAAAAAAAAGAAACTGGCAAATTCAGTGTTGAGTCAGCAGAAAAAGATGAAAATTAAGGAGAGTCCCTGTAAGCTGTGTCTAGTGGACTATTAGACAGGAGTAAAATTTCCTATCCAGGGGGTGAATGAATGTCTTGAAAAGAAATTATCATGTTGCATGAAGTTAAGACGGACCTACATGGAACATGCTCTCTATGCTCTAACAGCAATCCTTCAGCCAGTGAATCTACCAGAGCCTTCTGGCACCCAGAAATTCCCCACAGAGGTCTAACTTTTCACTGAAGATTAATATTGAGAACTGGTCAATTATTTCGTAAGACAAACAAAACTAGTCTTCTAGGATACAGACTTTAAAACTGGCTAAAGAGTCAGCATGGTGCAATCAATCTTGAGAATCTGTTCCTCTTGGATAAAGTGCTTCCTCCAATTCTGAATAATATTGTTTTTCAAAGCACAGTCAATGGGCCCAAAGTCATACAGGCCACTGACACCTCCATAAATAGCAAAAGCTATGCTTGGAGTATCACATTTCACTCAAGTGAAAGAAGAAATCTGGAGTTCTAACCTCCGTCGACGGTCAAGAATCAGGAACGTTGTCTTGTTTGCCAAGGCATCAAAAATCAGATGGGCCGGACACGTAATGCTATTCAGAGATAACCACTGGACTAGAGCTGTTACCGACTGGATTCCACGGAACATCAAAATACCTCGTGACTGCCCACCAATGTGATGGTCAGACTGTTTTGTCAAAACCCTGAATGAACAGTTTGAGGCACTTCATGTTCCTGGAGTGAACAGATATCACTGGGCTACACTAGCAGACAACAGAGATGAATGGAGGCATTACTGGCACCCGCTCGAGCAAATCAAAGGTCAACGGGATGACAAGTGATGCAATATTATTGTACCAATTTTTGATACTCAATTTTTATTGATTGATAATTTATTAATTAATTTTCTTCTTAACTCTAATATATGTACAAGTTGATAGGGCCAAATAGGTTTAAAATCTTTTGAGGAGAAATACTTCACTGTGTGACTGTCACAAACTGAATATCATTTTTAAAATGAATATATTTTATTAATTTTTTAACATTTACATGGTTCTAAAACCAAAGATGTCAGAAAGTTATACTTGAAGAAATCTAGCTTTTATATCTGTTCACTCTACTATATTCTTTTCTCCCTTAACATTAATGTTTTTAAATATTATGCTTTAGTCTGTATTATTTTATTCTATGTTTTACTCTGTATTCTGATTTGTTTTCTTTTTGAGGGGCTGACCCAGTAGTGCTCAGAGCTTACTCCCAAACATATTATAATCAGAATGACAATAGCCAAAACCAGAGTCAGAATCCTGAAAGCAAGAGAATCAAAGCAGGAACTTACATACAAAGGGTTTTTTGAAAGAATTACAGAAGGTCTATTAAATGATAATCTACAAGCCAAAAGACAAAATTAAGAGTTCAGAAATGATACTTTTTTCACTGAAGTCTTCACTTGGTCTTACTCATTTCAACTTAATTTTTGTGAGTGTTATGCAATAGGGGTTTGATTTTATTCATCTGTAAATAGATATCCAGTATTCTTGACTCTTATTAAATATAATTGATCACATGTGGGTTATGCATAAGTATGTCTGGAATCAACATCTCAGAGCAGGGATGCATAGCCCAGAGAACTAAGCAGAGACACATACTGGTTGTTGCCAAACCCTCGCACTGACTGTACACAAAGTCTGCTTTTGTATAGGAAACAGGGGAGGATGGTGGAACAATTTTGGACTTAAATTCTAGTGATAAGTTAAAACTCAAATCCTGCAATTTAGTAGCTCTGTGATATATCTGAGGACCAGTTCCTCAGAGAAATGCTAATACCTTCTTCAGAAGGTAGTTGCAAAGATCAAAAAAAAGGTGATTCTTCTATAAGAAAAGAGGTTACCTAGAAAAATCTTTAAATTCCTATCATTCAGACTATAATCTATAACTACCATGACTTTAAATGATGAATATTTTAAAAATCATCATCATCATCATCCTAACTATATGAAATTTAAGAGTTTTGTCTAAGCTCCTGGACACAAAATTCTTTCAGTGAATCTGTTTTGTGTGAGATGATAAGAGACAAAATTTGGATGACAGGGGTGGGGCAAGGCAGGGTCTGAGGGAAGTGGAGGGCTGAAGATTGGGTAAGGGTGGGGGGGTTACAAAGTGCAGACAGATAATCTCCAAGAATCTTTGGAGGCACTGAATGGTTGTTGTTCATTCATGAGGTTATCACTAAGTGAGAAAGTTGGCATGGTTTTCAACACAAAAAAAGAGATATTTACTTGAAAAGCTCTTAATTTTTAGAGGTTGGCAACAACTCAAGTATTTAAACACTTGTTCAGGCCACACAAAGCCTACCTACAGGTCCAATTCCTGCCCATAGCCAACAGTTTCCCCCTTAATCCTTCTAGGAATTCATGCACTTTGAAAGGGGACAAAGATATACTTTAAAAGATCTTCAGTCAGTCCTACGGTAAAAAATCAAAGAATCAGAAATTAGAGTCTAACATATTTTCAACATTTTAAGTCAGATCATGCAGACTTTGACCATTTCTGTCTATGAAAAACTGATTTATTTCTTCTTTAAACTTTTAATTGTAATAACATTGGTCTGTAAGATCATATGAATGTGAGGTATATGACATTATAAATATGCATTTTTGTAGCCTATGTTATGTTGGCCACCAAAACTCTAGTTTCTTTCTTTTGTCATCAATTAACTCTTTACCCAACTTAGATCATCCCCTTCCTCCTGTTTTTCTGGGAATCAGTAATTTTTTCTTACAGAATTGGAATTTACTTTATTTTTGTGTGCTCATTTGTTTGATTATCTTCCCCATGTAAGTGGAATCATATAATTTCATTTTTTAAACTTTTTTCAGTTTGCATAATATCCTATTGCTTCATTCATGTTGTGGAAAAAGGCAAGGTTTTATTTAATTTTTTGTTAAATATAGCATTATAGATAATATACTCTATATAGGGCTGGAGCGATAGCACAGCCGGTGGGGCATTTGCCTTGCATGCGGCCAACCCAGATTCGATTCCTCCATTCCTCTTGGAGAGCTTGGCAAGCTACCGAGAGTATCCTGCCCGCACAGTAGAGCCTGGAAAGCTACCCATGGCACATTCGATATGACAAAAACAGTAACAACAAGTCTCACAATGGAGACATTACTGGTGCCTGCTAGAGCCAATCTATGAACAACAGGATGACAGTGACAGATAATATATATCTTCCTTAGTGATCATTTTTTGATGGACACTTAGATTATGTCCAACACTTGGCTGTTATGAATCATAATATAATAAGCATGTGAGTGCATCTGAGTCTTCAAATTGGTGTATTTTTATTTATCAGTCCCAAAAATAGGAGAACTGGATAATACGGTATTTATATTTTATTAAAGTACCATGACTTACAAGTTTATTGATAGCTGAGTTTTAGACATATAATATTCTAACACCAATCTACAAGTGTTGACTTCAATCCTCCATTTTTCCCAAATTTCCTCTCACACCACTCAGCCTGCCTTTTTGACAGGCACATTTTAAAGTTTGGTTGTGGCAGTTTGGGTCTCATATTTCCAGTGTTATTTTCTCTGTAATTTTGATATATATCTATACCTCTCCCCACATTATCAATGTACACAAGGTGCCTGATCCCTTCAGCCCTGTTACTTCCCTTTCTTCTGACTCCCCTCTGAATTTCTCTGATTTTCCCCTACACTCTGGGATCAAGGGTGATCTAAACATCCTCCCTTTACTGTATTGCATTCCCTTCTCCAGTTCTTGTAATTCTCCAGAAAACACTAATCTATTGGTATTTCTATTTTTAGCAGTTTGAGCCACCATGGCGGATCAATTTTAAACTGGTTGAACAAGAGGAGTCACTGAAACTGAGAATAGGGCCTATGGAAAACCATCCCATATGAGTCTGGATTGATTGCAGAACACTAACGTAGAGAAAGCATGGATTATTCCTTGAATCTGGAAGGAGGAAGGCCAGTAAGGTTAGAATGTAGTGAAGGGAGAAGATGGAGTGATTGAATTAAAGATCAACGTCATAGCTCATGTAGGACCTAGCAGGGAAAATTTTGGATTTTAGTTTGAGTCTTGTGGGCAGCCAGTGGAAAATTTGAACATATCAAAACACAATAGAATATATAGTTTTGAAATATCACTTTGGCTTAAGTGTAACGTGTAAAGAATGGATTGGAGAGAAGTGGAAGTAAAAGACCCACGTTTCACACACTGCTCGATGTCGCAAATAATAAGAAAACTAAAGTATGTTGGCAGAGTCGACAACAGAGTCTTAGGAAAAAGTAGATAATTCAACACACATTTTTAGGGATAAAAACAAGTAATATATAGCAACTAATGAAAATATTTAAAAAACCTGTCAGAATTCAAGTCCATGTGGAAAATGGAGAACTAAATTAATGTGTGTGTGTGTGGTGTTTGCATGTATGTAATGCAATTAGAGGCTGGTAGCAAATGTCTGAACATGGAATTATTTTCTCTATAAAGTATTTCTGGGGGACTTGTATGCCCCAGAATACACAATAAAACATCTGTTAAAGTGCAGTTTTAAAAAGTTTAAATCATAGTGTTTATATTTTCAACTCATTTACTAGGGAATCAGCAGATGGTAAAAGACTCAGAGAGCATTTGAAGTGGTTGTATCTGTGTGTGTTTGAATGCAATTGCTAGGTTAGATGCTAAACTGATTTATATCCTGGGGTGGTAATCTTTGGGGTACTCTACTTTGTAACTCAGAAATCATTTGCATCTCTACTTAAACACTGTCTAACTGTAATATATACTGGTTTTGAAGAAAAATTATAGTTTTCTATTATTAAGTGAACATGTAAACTCACAAAATCTGAATCTTTAATCAAGAATGACTACCAAATCACAACAAAGCTTCATTTCCCTAAAGAAGCAGAATAAGACCCAGTGAAGGTTAGCCACAATCACAACTTCTACTTAACTATTGAGATAGTGAAAATATTGAACAACTATAATCATTTTTAACATGTCTTTTCCTACAGTAAAGACTAATTTTGTGCTCTTTTTTTAGAAATCTCAGTAACAGTTTCAAGTGGGAAATGTATATTGAATTTTCTCCCTGAATTTACAATCTTAGAAGATAAAAACAAAAAATATCAAAATAGGCTTGATGACTTGTTTAAGATAGTATTATAGATACTTAAGAAGGTAAAGACATGGAATTTTGACATTTATCAGTCCAATGACCATTAAATACAAGATTGTAAAAAATCTTAGCTTGTTCAGTAAGAGTCCCTTCTGTTTTTAAGTAAGAAATAGGATTTTTTACCCAGTAGCTTTTCATAAACACTAAAGATTTATAAACAGTATATTTCCTATTTGAAACAGTAAAATCTCATATGCATGTGGGAAATGAAAGAAATGAAGTCGCATGAATATAAAAAAAATCTACAAGTTTCTTCATAAGTTAGCTTTTCAATAATTTCTAGTGTATACATTTTACCAAATCTTAACATATTTGATTACTTCTCTCCCAACCATTTCCAGAATTTATAAACCAAAAAGTATATGACTTTCATATCCATACATATCTTGTCTCTTAGGATCCTTTGTATATTCTGATAAACTTTAAGTCAAACTGTATTTTTTAAAATTCTTTTGGTGGCTGATACCCACTGGTGCTAAGGACTTAATCCCGGCTAGGCACGCAGGGATCACTCCTGAGAAGCTCACGGGATCATATGGGTCTACAGGGATAGATCCTGTGATAGCTATGTGCAAGGCAAGCCCTCTACCTGCCATACTATTGCTCCAATCCTAAAATTACATTATTTTACCCTGATAAACCAGAGCGTACCATTGCACTGATATACAATTGGGCTTCATTATCACTCTTTTTCTTATGTGGTCTCATTAGTAAATACATATATTAACTCTGCTCCTAGTTCCTGATATGGAGCTCCTAAAACACTTATAATTTCCTGATCAATAAAAAATACTAAGGGCGCTTTCCGCTGCTGCAAGAGCATGATCCCGGAGACCAACTGAACTACTTCGGACACGAGCAGCTCGAATAAATGCCTCTGAACTGTGAATTGAGTCACTGCCCCATGCGGCGCCAGGGGATAGGGTTTCTCTCTCCAGGCTTTTCCATCTTTTTTTTTTTTTTTTTTGTATTTTATTTTTTATTTTTTTATTTTTATTTTTTTTTAAAGAAATATTTTATTGAACCACCGTGAAAACAAAAAAAAAATACAAAGCTTTCAGGTTTAAGTCACAGTCAAATACTGATTAAACCACCATCCCTTCACCAGTGCACCCGTTCCACCACCAAGAACCCCAATACACCCCCCTCCCACCCCACCCCCATCTAAGTAGTTGATGATATTCCCATTATTCTCTCTATATATTGAGTACATTTCATATTTCCATACAGAACTCACTATTGTTGATTGGAAATTTTCCCCAAGAATCAGGCCTGCTGAATAAGCATCATCTAATAATTTCTCTTCCTTGGTAAAAGTGAAGACTTTGAGCCCGCGCGGCCGCTATCGCGGCCGCGCGGTTTTGGGTTTCTAATACTTTAGCTCAGTTCACAGTCAAAATGGATGGCTGCAAGAATCTGCTCTGGTGCCAAAATGGGTTAGGAGACCTCAGGATCACAGTCAGTAGGCGGGAGGCTCTGCTTCTCGTGCCGCGGCTCTCGGTTCATCTCTGGGCGGAAGGCGCGCCGGGAACACCTCCCCTCCCAGGATCACCTACAGGCTACGTCACTAAAGAAAGTCCTACCTCCTGGTGTAGGGGTCTTAGAGGGTGGCTCTCACCGCGTGGCTGCTGCCGCTGCCGCCATTTTCGCTCAGAAAAATGGGGTGGAGAGGAAAAAAATCCCTCCCCGGGCTGCACGAGGTTGTAGTTCAGTTTGCAGTCAAAATGCATGGCTGCAAGAATCTGCTCTGGTGCCAAAATGGGTTAGGAGACCTCAGGATCACAGTCAGTAGGCGGGAGGCTCTGCTTCTCGTGCCGCGGCTCTCGGTTCATCTCTGGGCGGAAGGCGCGCCGGGAACACCTCCCCTCCCAGGATCACCTACAGGCTACGTCACTAAAGAAAGTCCTACCTCCTGGTGTAGGGGTCTTAGAGGGTGGCTCTCACCGCGTGGCTGCTGCCGCTGCCGCCATTTTCGCTCAGAAAAATGGGGTGGAGAGGAAAAAAATCCCTCCCCGGGGCTTTTCCATCTTATGAACACCACAAAAGGGAAGTAAAAGCTTGCAGTGATGCAATTTCTGGCAGAATTTTCCCTGGACTTCATACAGAAATCCAAAACCTAATATCTCTTAATTGTCAGCAATCTGAAACGGTTCCTTTTTAGCAGGTCTGACTTTGGGGGGAAACTCCAAACAATAATAGTGAGTTTTTTGTTGAAATATTGAAGGTAATCAAAGTAGCAGCTATGTCTCTAGACTGTGAACTAAGCCATAGCTCCACGCTGGCCAAGGAAAGGAAATGGCCTTCTTTCTTGGTTCTTTTCCCTTTTCGGGGAGAAATGCGACATGGTGTTCGCCATATTATGAGGTCTATTAAGCAGGTACAAACTTGGTGGTGCGGGAAGGAGAAAAAAAAAATATGTACTTGGAACAGCGGGAGACTTGGGCAGTCTCAGGCCGGGGCCTATACCAGCACATGCCCCACGGAGATTCGACCCGGGTGGCCACTTTTGTGTGGCCGCTTTGCTGCTGATCGACCAGGATTCCGTCGCCAACTAGACTACTTTTGGTTCCAGAAACTGCTTGCAGCCATGTCTCTAGACTGTGAACTAAGCCATAGCCTCAAGCCGGCAGAGGATGGGAAATATTCTTCTTTCTGGTTTTTTTTCCCCTTGTCGGGCGGCGTGGCGTCAGCCATATTATGAGGACTATTAAGCAGGCACAAACTTGGTGGCACAGGATGGAGAAAAGAAAAAGTTATGTACTTGGAACAGCGGGACTTCATATCTCTTTATTCTCAGCAAGGGATAACTAATTATCAAATGCTTCCTTGACAGTAGGGCTGTCTTGTCTGGGGGTAAATTCCAACAACAATAGTAAGTTTTGTGTTGAAATATGGACTGTAATCAAGGTAAAGGGAAAATGAAGTGAAATTTATCAGTTACACAGGTGGGGATGGGGGGGCGGGGGGGTGGGAGGTATACTGGGGTTTTTGGTGGTGAATATGGGCACTGCTGAAGGGATGGATGTTTGAGTATTGTATAACTGAGACATAAGCCTGAGAACTTTGTGACTTTCCACATGGTGATTCAATAACATAAATTAAAAAAAAAATACTAAGGGCATCTTTTATTCTACCATTTAGTCTATCACCTCACTCCTGACTCAAGTATCTAAATCCTGGATGACTGTTATAGTTGACTTGGGCACTCAGGTTCTTGTCTTCAAGCATTCAAAACTGAAAGTAAGTGACTGGAGAGTGAATGGCCAAATTAAAAAAATATATATATGTGTATATATATATGCATATATACATATATACATACATATATATATATATAAAGTGACTGGAGCGATAGCATAACAGGTAGGGCATTTGCTTTGCATGTGGCCTACCCAGGTTTGACTCTTCCATTTCTCTCTGAGAGCCCTGCAAGCCACCAAGAGCATCCCACTTGCATGGCAAGAGCCTGGTAAGCTACCCATGGCATATTCAATATGCCAAAATCAGTAACAACCAGTCTCACAATGGAGACGTTACTGGTGCCTGCTCAAACAAATCGATGAACAGCAGGACGACAGTGCTATAGTGCTACTATATATTTAAAGGCAAGGAAATGAAAATAAGGGAGGGAAGCTCCCGAATTATAGGAGGATCTCCAGAGGAAGGATTTGGAAAAAAGGCAGAAACCATTCCTCTTATATGCCTATTACAAAGAAGGGGTGGTTGAACATTTCTTGATTGAGTTTAAAGTAGGTGACTGTAAAACAGGGATGAGGACGTTAAGATGATTATCTTTTCATGTCAGGTCATCTAGATAATTCAGGCACCTATGTTATCTGGCAGTCTAGGTTATCCAGGTTATTAAGCACCACCTAGGCCCACCCTTTCAACACTCCATACCAATAATTCCTTTTCTTAGGGTCATATACCTAATCTCATCCTATCTGGTCCCCTTTTGTCCCTATCAATAGGATTATCTTTTGTTTTAATTGGGGGGTGCTTAATGACCTCCTGAATGAGGGTTAGTGGCCATAAAGACCAAGCTATTATAAGCATCTTGTAAACTTTCATCCCAGCTCCTGTTTTCCAGAGATGAGTTAATGATGGATACTAGCCTACACGCTAAGGACACATAAAACTGTCTAAACACAGGATTCAGCATTTCTAGGTCAATGAATGCATTCATGTACTAGGATGTGATGAATTCCAACTTCATAGGGACAGATTTTTTTTCCAAGTCTTGGAATCCTTCCAGACCTCATCCTGTGTATCTCTTCATCTGACTGCACACTTGTCGTTATCTTATTCTCTAGTATATCATAAACTGACTAATGTAAGTGTTTCCTTGAATTTTGTGACATGTTTTAGATTGTACTCCATCTCGGGTAGGAGAGTGAATATGGGAGTTTCATGTATTTAGCCAAGTAGAAGAGAAATTTTGTTTGTTGGTAATCTGGGAACTTGAAATTTGGGAGTATAGACCCATGGGCTGAGCCCTTAGCCTTTGAAACCTGTGCTAATTCCAGTCGGTGTCAAAATTAAATTGAATAGTTAGATACCCAGATGGTGTCAGAGAATTTTTTGGTGTGAAAAAAAACTGTATACATTTGGTGTCAGAAGTGTTGTGAAGTTGGTAATTGTGTAAGAATAAAGAATGCACTGTAGCACTGTCCTCCCATTGCTCATCGATTTGCTCTAGCAGATACCAGTAACGTCTCCAATGAGAGACTTGTTGTTACTGTTTTTGGCATATTGAATAGGCCATGGGTAGCTTGCCAGGCTCTGCCATGTGGGCAGGATACTCTCGGTAGCTTGCTGGGCTCTCTCAGAGACAGAGGAATCAAACCCAGTCAGCTGCGTGCAAGATAAACTCCCTATCTGCCAAGAAAATGTAAAGATTTTCTTCATAAATTCCCATGTTAATTATAATTCTAGCCCAATTGATAAGCTTTCCATGTAGAGAATTAGGATATGGTTAATTATGAGTTATTAACAAGTATTTTAGCACTCTAAGAAAAACTGTGAATGAGAAGAAATAAAAATTTCTGATGGTGTAGCACAATATCACTTGTAATACCAAACCATTTCTCTTTTATGTTTTTTTTTAAAATGGCAAAAGAAGGTAAATTATGTAATTCAAGTTAACATTTTAAAATAAGTGTGTTAAGGCAGTTTTTGATCATATTTATAAGTCATCTTAAAAATTGCCTTTTCAGGGCTGGAGCGATAGCACAGTGGGTAGGGCGTTTGCCTTGCACGTGATCGACCCGGGTTCGATTCCCAGCATTCCATATGGTCCCCTGAGCACCGCCAGGAGTGATTCCTGAGTGCATGAGCCAGGAGTAACCCCTGTGCATCGCCAGGTGTGACCCAAAAAGCAAAAAAAAAAAAAAATAATTGCCTTTTCATTTAAAATTATCTTTTAATTTCATTGATACAATAGTACTTCAAAGTTTTTAAATTGCAAATTTTGGATAACTTTTACATTGACAATACAAAACACGATTACACTTTATATAAAATATTTCCCAAGGTATACAACATTAGAATGTTAAAGCTCAAATTTAAGTTTCTTCATTAAAAACATAAATATCATATAGAATAAAATATGTACTATAATATGCTGCAGACTGATAAGTTCAGGAAAAAGAGATATAGGTTTTAAAAAAAAATTAAAATGACTACATCAGCTTTTTGTGGTGGATTTTCTAAATGGTAAGTGACAGTTTCCTCAAGCCAGCATATTTCTTTTAAATCACTATCCTTTTTGGTTCTTTTTCTTGTTATAATGCATTGGATAGGACTTTTATTTCTCCATTGAGTATATACTTGTGTCACCTTTCTGACCTTTAAAGCCCCAGACTAAGAAAGATGATGCTTGCTGTAGATGATGATGATGATGATGATTATTATTATTAATGCGATAATCGTGGGCTGGAGCAATAGCACAGCAGGTAGGGCGTTTGCCTTGCACGCAGCAGCTGATCCGGGTTTGATTCCTCCGTCCCTCTCCAAGAACCCAGCAAGCTACCAAGAGTATCCCACCCTCACGGCAGAGCCTGGCAAGCTACTTGTGGCATATTCGATATGCCAAAAACAATAACAAGTCTCACAATGGAGACATTACTGGTGCCCGCTTGAGCAAATCGATGAGCAATGGGATGACAGTGATACAGTGATACATCAGCTTATTTTATCCTAAAAATTTTATATCAACTTGAATAATTAGTTTTTGTTATAATATAAAATTATGGAAATCTGGGGAATACTAAATTTATATAATTCACAAATTTCTGTTAATCAATCAAAACACAGGTCCTTTATTTTGAGAGATTTATCACTTTTCTCTAAAGATAATGAAATGTTTCACACTCATATGATAAGAAGACTTTTAGCTGTAGCTAAAGTGAACTGTCAGTTATTTGCAGCCTTGGCAAGGAAAGACACTGTAGTGTGAATTGGAGTGAATTGGCTGGGGGATAGAGTATCCACTTCCAGGAATTTTCATGTGATAGCTGACAAGTATGTATTAGATGTTGACCAGAAGTTCAATGAGGGTTGAGGGCTAGGGTCTTAGTTTCTCTTCACGTGGATCTTTATAGAATGGCTTGTGTTCCCTTCACAGCTTGGTGATGCAGTAGAAGGTTGAGAACAGATTGAATCACCTTCTAGCATCTAACTTCACAGATCACAGTGTTACACTGTAGTCCAAAATCTGCTCAAATTCAAGAGTATAGGTCATAGCCTTTACTTCTGAATAGTAATGCCAAGTTCATATTGGATATGAAAATATTTTTTAAAATATAACATGTAAAATAGATGAATATATATTGAGAAAAATATGTATTGAGAGAAGTATGTCAATTATATCCATAGGTGCACAGATTGCCAATCTCAGACATGGGTCAAAAATTAAAACACAAAACATACTCTTCCTTTACAAGGAACCTGAAATATTTTCTTAAATCATTTTTGTTCATAAATATAAATACAGAAAGCCACAAGAATGCAGGAGAGATGGGGGGTGAGGGGAGGAAAACAAACAAGAAAGAATCTCTATTCTCTTTTATCAAATTACTGAGATTTCTGAATAAGCCACAATTATATTATTGCTATCACCACTATGGAATGACCTAATAGTCGTATGGCTCTAAACTAAAATTAACTCTTGACTTGCTTGATTATTGACTTAATTCTACAATCCCTTTAAGCATCCTTAGGAAAACAGAGCATGTGATTGAATTTCACAACTTAATTTGATTTTTATGTTATATTTTTAATAGGTAACCAAGACAGCAAGTAAGAGTTTAAATTGAAAATAGTCTGATCAATACAAAACAAATATTTCACCAATTAAAAACTAAACAAATAATGTTGGCTCATTTTAAAAGCTATTCTTCTACCTTTCTAATCTGTGACCTAGAGCAGTAGAATGAATAAGTGGTTGGAGTCGGAGTATAGATGAAAGTAGACTCTGCTATGTGTCGTTGTGTGTTCTTGTACTCTGTTCTAGTCCTTGTTTTACTAATGGGCAAAAAGCAAACAGATTCCCAGATTCACATGCATAAAGGCTAGATTGTCACAATAACAATTAGTATATGATAGTAACTATACCATATGTATACTATATATAATATAGTGTATTATAATAATTGCATTATTATGCCCATAGTAATATAACTATTACTGTAACTCCCCACGCCATACCTATGCCTATAAGGTAATATGACATGAGGAGCACTATCTGTTAATTTAGTCCTATTTTAATTTGAATGATCCAAAAGTTAAAGGGATGATTACTCCTCTCTGTAAATTTCTAAAATTTTAACCATCAGAGAAGAACACTACTATTCAGTCTTTTTATTTCAGGCAAAACGTATATGTGATAAATATTTAAGTGATTCTTTTGTATGAATTTGAATTGCTTTGGATTCAAAACAATTTTAAGAAGAGTGTATTTCTTTTTTAACTTAGGAATTGAAAAATTCAAATTATCTGAAAATCCAGGCCTGAATATAGCCCCCTTATTAAAGATGGTGGTTATTTGCTTCAAAATGCCATTATAGGGTATTGAGATTTACAGTCATATAAATGCAAACTTGCTGCCCAGCCCCTGTAGGCTACTGTACATAGGCCCTTTTCCATGCAGTTTCTCCTGGGTTTATGGCCACATAGAGGGCATGCATTCCCGAGCAAGGGAAGCATTTTTAAACTCCTCTCTTTAGAAATAGTAGACTCCTCTCTGTGCACCCTAATCCAAGATTCCATGACCATATTTTAGAGTCTAATGCAAACACTTACCTTTGAAGAAATCACTAGAAAGCTGAATATACCACAATTCTGTCTAGATTTTATAAATAAATAAAATCACATAATTTTGGATCTGTATATTTAAAAAACTATAGGAGAAAATAAAAAGCAAAACCTCAAGCACTTTGAAGCTTATTTTAATAAGTGACCAACTAATCCACAAATACTGCCATCCAACACTTCATTTTCTGCACAAGAAGGACGACTAGTGGTGGAAAGATGTATTTACTTTCTCATTTCTTGAAATAACTGAAATCATCTTGAATTTTCATAGTTAGTTTAGGTTAACCATTGAAGAAAACTGGGACCAGGAAAGAAAGAGAAAAGTAATTATGAAAGGTAATTACAAATCCTGTTTATTTAGTGCAAGATCTAGGTTTCTTTTTGATATATTGCCTCTTTTTGGTTAAATATTCTTTGACTGTAAATAAACTGCATAAAATAGTTAACTTTGATTTCTCCTGTGCAGTTCAAAATAATCCCGTTGTTTATACTAAAGCAAATTGTAATCTATGTACTAAAAATCTGAAAAGTATATACTTTACTCTTATTAAATAATTTTAGTAGAGATTTCTTAGTTTCTGAAAAATCTCTACTAAAGAGAGATTTTGGCTTTGTTTTTGTTTAGTTTTTAATTTTCGTTTTTGCTTTGTTTTGTATTTTTGGACCACAACATCAATGCTTGGGGCTTACTTCTGGCTCTGTCCTTAAAGATCACTTCTGACTGGTCTTGGGGAATCATATAGGGCACTGGGGAATGAAACCTAGGTAAGGAACTCACAAAGCAAGCACCCATAAAATTGTCAAAATTAGGCAGTAATTTCCTATTTAGGAGGGGGATAAAAAGTCTTAGAGAAGACTAATATAAAAACAATACAGAGAGAGAAAAGCAAAGAAAAGAAATATTCTCTTGAATCCGAACTGACTGTGATTTTTTGGTAGCCTAGAAACATATGAGAATGAAGTCATCCCAGGATTTCTGTTACGCAAACTGTAATGGTCCACATTTCAAATGCTTTCTGAATACTCCTTCCCACAGTGAATACATTCTCTGTAAGAGCAACAGACACAGAAGTTCAGAGAATGGGATACATTTATACTAGACTTTGAGGATGTGGGGATATCACAAACATTTCAGTAGACAAGAAGAAAAAGAACCTTCTACACTATAATGCGTTAATATCAAGAAGTGCCGTGGGTTCTGCTAGCTCATCTAGGAGAGAATTTCCTTGTGTACTACTACACTAAAAATGTTCTTTTGCTTTTGAATCACTAATTTCTACTATTGTCTCCAGTCCATAAAAGGTGAGAGTACTCTGAGGTTGGAGGAACTAGAATGTCCTTAGACATTTATTCATTACTCATGAAGCACTTACAGAGTACCATAAAGTATACTGGGTGCTGAAGGTATTAAGTAACTAAAAGTCTAGTAATAAAAAAACATTTTTTTAAAATTTCGGTCCACTAGTATATATGCTCCAATATATACTGTGTGTACATATCAATCTATAGACATATATCTGTATGTACTCTGATTATATGTATATATATATTTATAAATTAAGTACTACCTATATGCTAAGAATTTATCATCCATTCCAGACTCCCCATCTTACTTTTAGAATTATAGAATGATTTATAGTATTCCACTTGGGAGGATAAATTATATGATTATCCTATATTAGGCAACTTGTCCTTAAAATCCTTCAAGGTAAGTATGTAACAGGATAAAAAAGACAGTTAAATAAGTGATTCAATACATGTGTCAGTGTTGTATATTATAGATATACACAGAGTATTTCCAAAATTTATGCAGAACTTACTTAATCTATGCCTAGGGCTTTAAATACTTTAAAAAGACATAGAGTAGGCAGTCTTACAGGAAAAATAGAAGACAATGAAGTGAAGAATGAATGCTCCAGAAGAAGTATAGTTGCCAAGATAGACAAACAAGATAGTGTGGAGCAGTTTTCAAAACTAAAAGAATTTTACTTGCCTGGATCATTGCCTACACACAAGAAGGGACAGAAGCTGGAGTTGGGAAGGCTAATAGCCAGATCATGAAGGAACTCATGCAGTAATCTGAATAAAACTCCAAGTGTTAGGATGTTATTGCATAAGTTATGGTACTGATACAGCCCCAACCATTGATATGGGTGGAGCACAAAACAGAAGGGGCAAGAGTACAGAGAAAGGTTAACAGCTGTTTTTGTGTGGGGATTACATAAAATCCCATTAGGCAACTTCATTTGTCATAAATCTCTTTTCCTCTAGTTTCCTCTCTTTCCCTTTTATTACTTTTTGTCTAGAAAAAAAAATGTGATGTCTGGATTCTAGCAAACATTTTGAGAGCTTAAGTAAGTGACACCGAGAGTGAGCAATGCAGAAATGAGTCTGGTTCCTATAGCTATGATTTTTTGGGGGGGTGGGGGTTACACCCAGCAATACACAGGTTTACTCCTAGCTTTGCACTCAGGAATTACTCCTGGCTGTGCTCAGTGAACTCTATGGGGTCCTGAGGATCAAACCCAGGTTGGCCACGTGCAAGGCCTATCCACTGTACTATCACTCCAGTCTTCTACATCTGTGAATTTTTCATCTCCTTAGCACTACTCCATGTTTTCTCTCCTCTCTTTCCTCAAAGGTAAAAAATAATCTAAACCACTATCCAAAAGCTGATGTGTATCATCTCACAAATACTTGATATTTTATAATCTAAATACTTATAATATACTCATCCCTTATGTGCAATATTAATATACAGCATTGTGTTAATTATAATACATATGAATTATAATAATTATATTAGTATGCATAATCATACATTCATATAACACATGCCCTTTATGGGTTATGCTAATTAAAGCCACAAAAAGATACCTGTCTTCGGAAACTCTCAAGTTCATTTGCCAACGTGGTCTGGTGTGAGCCTCAGGCAATCACAATCTAATGTCAGAACTCGCAAAGCTGTGCAGAGAAGTGATAATGGAAGACCTAAAAGAGAAAAGAACAGCAGTATTGGCTGATGCGGCAGAAACTGGGAAAAGTATTCACAACACCCGCCTGTCTTTCATCAACTATAAGACAAAGATGACTACCCTCTGAAGTCCTGATGGGTCTATCACATATTCCAGAAGGGCAACAGAAAAGGTTATTCACAACTTCTACTAGGATCTCTTCGATAGCCACGTCTGCCTGCCCCCATACCAAATTCTTTAGGATGGATATATTGTTCCCAGCGTTCTCCCTTCTGAAATCTGACACATCGTTTTGTCTGTAAAGAAGCGTATAGCATCCGGTCCAGACAAAGTCAGACCTGAATACCTGAAGAATCTGCCACCAGTACTCATCAATTCATGGGCTCAGCTCTTCATATGCTACCTGTATGAATGCATGGTTCCGTCCCAATGGAAAACCAGCAGGACCATTCTGTTGTACAAGAAGGGAAACATCCACGACATCAGCAACTATCACCCTATCTGCCTGTTGTCCATTGTCTACAAGTTATTCACTCGAGTCATCCTGAATAGGACTGGCAGAACACTAGGTGAAGGACAACCATGCAAGCAAGCCAGGTTACGAAAAGGATACAGCACAATCGACCATATCCACACGGTGACCCATCATCAAGATGTCTTGCAATGACTAGAATGGGAAGGAATGGGAATGATGATAGACAGTCGGCAACTATACCACCTTTGAATTGCTGATGACATCATTCTCATAACACCAAGTATCAGCCAAGCAGCACAAATGCTGGCCGACTTTGATCATGAGTGTGGAAAGGTCAGACTGTAGCTGAACCTCATGAAGACAATGTTCATGAGAAACAGACTAGTTCCTGATGTTCCATTTAGCCTTCAATGGAACAAACATTCTCCAAATGCAAGTTATGTGTACTTAGGTCAAGAACTCAACATGATGAACGACCTGGCACCTGAGCTGCTCAGGAGGAAGAGAGCAGCATGGAAAGCTTTCAAAAGTGTAGAAGTGGTTAAAAGGACAAAGAACCTCTGGTTAATTATAGTATTATTATATGCCAAGGGAAGAAGAGTCTTCATCAAAAAACTATGTTTATTTTTGTACTTGATAGAAATATTCAACTTCATTGTCATAGAATCCTAAGTGCGTGATAGTATAATACTCCCTTCCTAATTTTTCATTGGGTATAAACTCCCTCCCACCCCATTTCCTCTTAAATAATCATCATCACACCTTGGTGATGAGGATTCAGCACAATTGACCATATCCACACAGTGACCAAGCTCATTGAAGTTTCTCGAGAGTTGAAGATGCGCTCTGTCTAATGTTCATCGATTTAAACAAAGCATTTCATTCTGTTGAGACTGAATTGGTCATTGAAGCCATTGCCAGACAGGGTGTTCAAACTCAGTACATCAAGATCCTCTGCAAGCTGTATTACGGAATCACCACCAGGATCTCACCATTCTACAAGAAAGTAATCATTGACATAAAGGGAAGGGTTCGGCAGGGTGATACTATTTCACCGAAACTCTTCAGTGACACCCTCAAGAACGTCATGCAACACTAGAATGGGAAGGAGAGTTCCGACTTCCATCGATGATCAAGAATCAGGAATGTTGTCTCATTTGCCAAAGCACTAAAAATCAGATGGGCCAGACACATAATGCTATTTAGAGCGACCGCTGGACTAGAGCTGTTGCTGACTGAATTCCACAGGACGTCAAAAGAATGCCTGGCTGCCCACCTATGAGATGGTCTGACTTCTTCGTCAAGACCTTGAATGAACGGATTGAGGCTCTTTGTGTTCCAGGAGTGAGAAGACGCCATTGAGTTGCACTAGCATGCCACAGGGATGAATGGAAATGTTACTGGCACCTGCTCAAGCAAATCAATGAACAACGGGATGACAAGTGATACAATAATCAATTGCATGGATATGCCAATTCATAATAGCCAAAATCTGGAAAAACCTAAGTGTCAAAAAATAGATGATTGGATAAAGAAATTTTGGTGTATATACAAAATGGAGTACTGCTTGTCTATAAGAAAAAATGGAATAACACAGCTTGCTGCTTTGCGGATGGATCTGGGAAGTATCATGCTGAATGAATTTAGAAGAAGGTATACAGAATGCCCTCTTTCACATGTGGGATATATATATAATATATATGAATATAACATAATATATTCATATATAATATAGTCATATATATTGTAATATACAGGCATAGTAAGGAAGTAACAAGTACCTGTAGACAACATAAACTGAAAATTCTTCTTTAATAGGACATTACAGGGGTGGCGGGCAATGGGGGAAGGAAATAGGGGAGAATATGGCAGAGAATATGGGCACGCAGACAACATTGGGGAGGGGAGCAGACACTCTAGTGGAATGTGGAATGCTAGAAGATTTTATGCATAAAACCCTACCATTTGTATTGCAAATCATAGTGCCAAAACAAATATTTTTTTTTCAGTTTCTTTTTTGTAATGGTTTGCATTCTTTAGAGTGGCTATTCTTTTTTGTTTTTTTTTTTGCTTTTGGCTTTTTGGGTCACACCCAGCAATACTCAGGGGTTTCTCCTGGCTCTGTACTGAGGACAGTACTCCTGGCAGTTTCACAGGGGACCATATGGGATACTAGGAATGGAACCTGGGTCAATGCTAGGCAAACACCCCACCCACTTGCTCCAGCCCCAAGGGTAGTTATTATTTTCTAAAACAAATTTCTTCTCTCCTAGCTTATTCAGCCTGTTCTTTAAAATAAATAAATATATATAATAAATATATTTATCATGTCACAATTTTAAAACATCACCAGTTTATACCTGAATTCCTAAGCAGATAAAACTATAAAAGATATATTCCAGGCATGAAATTTGACATTGCATTCCAAGTTACTAAGTATTCAATATTTTTATTGAAGAAAATCCACTAAAATCCTCCCAGTTACAAAACTCTTTATAATTGGCACTTTAATGCTTTGTTTAAAAATATCATTTAACCCTCCCCCCAAATTCATTAACCCTATCGAAAAATGGGGAGAGGAACATGAACAGACACTTTTCAGAGGAAGTCAGTCGAATAGCCAGTGGGTACATGAAAAAACGCTCAGCATCACTTATTACTAGGGAAATCTAAATCAAGACAACCATGAGCTTTCCGTCTTATACCAGTGAGAATGGCACGTATCAAGAAGAGTAGGAACATCTGTGTTGTTGAAGATGTAGTGAAAGAAATTCTTGAGTCGCTGCCACATTGATTCACCCACCAACCCTTCAGATTCATGAACTAAATCTTTGAGGAGATTCAGTAGTTAAAATTCATGAACACAATAATCCCCTGCCTCACCCTCCTGCTGAAAACTCCCATGTGTTGTGTGGAGCTGAAGCAGCTGCAGTAACACCCACACCCACGCTCTACTGCTACCACCATACCAATGGCTTAGCTCCATGGCTTTAGGAAGAACTTCTGCAAATTCATCCCAGTTCTACAGGTACTAAAGTTTCTGTACCATACAGTACCTTATAGTACCTCCAGATTGGAGTGATAGCACAGCAGGTAGGGCGTTTGCTTTGCACACGGCCAACCCAGGTTCGATTCCTCTGTCCCTCTCCGAGAGCCAAGCAAGCTACATAGAGTATCCCACCTGCATGGCAAAGCCTGGCAAGCTCCCTGTGGCGTATTCAATATGCCAAAAACAGTAACAACAAGTCTCACAATGGAGACGTTACTAGTGCCTGCTCAAGCAAATTGATGAACAACGGGACGACAGTGCTGCAGTGCTACAATACCTCCAAATTCCACAATACTGAATTCCACGAAGAGTACACCAAATTAGATTAGAAAGTAATCTAAAAGCCAACGAAACTCAACAAATGAAAACAATAGTTTTCAACTTAACTAGTGTTAAACAGCTTAATAAATCAGACAAAAAACTTAACCCCTTGGTGAGACATAACAATTTTCACAAACTTTCTTTTCCTGGAGAATTTTTGGTAATTCACTTAGCCATTTGGTTGTAAAAAAAGCAATTTAAAACAAATTATTATGAGTCTGCTAGCGGTGCCAGTTTGTGGGTGGTTGGGAAAATGATAGAGGGAAGGTCACTCAGGTGATGAGATTGGTTTTGGAATGTCAAAAACCTATAACAACAGCTGTATAATGAAAAGCTTTGTAAACCATGGTGTTTAAATAAAGAAAAAATAAAAGAGAACTCTCATCCACTGCTGGTGGGAATGTTGTCTGGTTCAACCCTATGGAAAAGAGCCTGGAGTGTCCTAAGCAAACTTAGAATTGAGCTGCAATATGATCCAGCAATTCCACTTTTCAGAATATATCCTGTGAGGCATGGGGGAGGAACACAATTCAAAAGGACTTATGCACAACACTATTCATTGCTGTACTTAGTACAATAGCTACGATATGGAATCATCTTATGTGTCCAACAACAGATGTATGATTTATAAAAATGCAGTATACATGTATACATTTTACATATATATACACACAATGGAATAATATGCAGTTTCAAGGAACACTGAAATCATGCAATTTGCTACAATATGATTGCAACTTAAAGATACTATGTTGAGTGAAGTAGCCAGAAGTTGAAAAACAAATGCATAATGATATCACTTATCTTGTGGTATACAGGATATCTGGATGAGAAAATGTACTATAGAAAAGTGAGATGCCTAGATCACCCTTCACCATACAGTTTAGGGAGGACAAGTGCAGAGTAAAAGAAATCAAGGTGAGGGGAGAAGAAAATAAGAAAGGAAAGTGACAGGGGAACAGAGGATCAGGGTTTTAATTAAACTAATGATGTGGGAGAGTGCTAATCGCTGTATATCCAAAGAACAGACTCAACATCACTGAAAACAGGAGATCTATTCTGCAATCACCAAACAAGGTGGCAGATGGTTGTGAGGGCAGATGGGATATGAGGACACTGGTGGTGAGATTGGTGTTGAAATATTATGTGCATAAAACTCAACTATCAAAAAATAAAAATAACAACATTTATCACAGATCTAAATTCATTTAGATTATGAATCCAAACTTACTATAAAAACATGCCATTGAAATTGACAATTGGCTAAGGATGCAGGAGATGCAATAATCCTGGTGTGCATAACTTACTAATTTTACAAGTGCTGCATTATTACAAGTCCGTGGCCAATTTCAAGTAATCAGTATGACAACAATGATCTCAAAAGTTACTTCCTTATGACTTAGCAATTCAGCTTCCTGCACCTACCCCTAGAGCCTTATCTTATAAAAGATAATTGTGCTCCTTTGTTCATTGCAGTACTGTTCACAATAAACAAAATATGGAAACAATCCAAGTGCCCCCAAACTAATATATATTAATTCCTGAAAAATGAATGTCTTATATACTACTATAAGTGACTTTTAAAAAAAAGTAAAATCACATTTATTAGTTGTACTAGTTACAAAGCTGTTCATGATTGGGTTTCAGTTATACAATGTTCCAATACACAACCCTCCACAGGTGTATATTTCCCACCACCAAAGACCTCTTCTGCCATCCCACATGTGCCAGCCTGCCTTTATGGCAGGCACTTCTCCTCTCCTCTCCTCTCCCTACCTCCATTCCTCCCTCTCCTTCCCTTTCTCCTTTTATCCCTCCCTTCTTCCCTCCCTTCCTCTGTCCCTCCCTCCTTCCCTCCCTCTCTCTTTCTTTTTCTCACTCTCTCTCTCCTTTTGTTTATTATGGTTTGTAATACAGATACTGAGGGGTTATCATGTTTGTTCCTTTACCTACTTTCAGCATGCAATTCTTATCAGAGTGATCATTTCCAGCCATCTTTGTAATAGTGGTCCCTTCTCTATTCCTACTGCCTTTTCCCCAAATACAAGCTGACTTTTTAGCAAGTCACTGAGTGAATCTTTGTGCACAAATATTAATTTAAGTTAATATTAGTTCCTCAAAAGTTCTCTCTAATCTTGGGATCAAATGGAATTTGGGATAGTGATCTTGTCATGCCCACCAACCAGATGGTCAGACTTCTTCACCAAAACCCCGAATGAACGGTTTGAGGCTCTTCCTGTTGCTGGAGCGAGCAGATATCAATGGGCTACACTAGCACATGACAGTAACAAATGGAGGCATTACCAGCGCCTGCTTGAGCAAATCGAAGATCAACGGGATGACAAGTGATACAAATGATACAAGTGATCCAGTCATACCTCGCTAAAGTTTAACTCTAAAAGACTGAATTAGAACTTTTGCTAGTGCTTTATGATTTATATAGAATTCAGTTCTACCCCACATCATAAAATCAACAAATGTTGTTCTGTTCAAGGGTGGCTCAGAGAACATCGTCCTGAGCCACTCTCTGCCTGTCTTTGATACCTGGTCTACGTTGTCCAGTTCTATAGCCTAGGGTGTTTTTTTGTTGCTGGTTTTTTTTTTTTTGTCACACCTGGCTCTGCACAGGGGTTACTCCTGGCTCTGCACTCAGGAATTATCCCTGGTGGTGCTCAGGGGACCATATGGGATGCTGGGAATCGAACCCGGGTTGGTCGCGTGCAAGGCAAATGCCCTACCCGCTGTGCTATCGCTCCAGCCCCTAGGGTGTTTTTTATATATTTATAATTTCATTCACTTGTGCTCTACATTTATCATTAATTTTTTTCACTTTCTCTTAGATGTTAGGGACTTGAGCAATAGCACAGTGGGTAGGGCATTTGTCTTGCACGCCACCAACCCAGGTTCGATTCCTCCATCCCTCTCAGAGAGCCCGGCAAGCTACCGAGAATATCCCGACTGCAGGGCAGAGCCTGGCAAGCTACCCATGGCGTATTCGATATGCCAAAAATAAAATAACAAGTCTCACAATGGAGACATTACTTGTGCCCGCTCAAGCAAATCAATGAACAACAGGCGACAGTGCGACAGCACAGTGCTATGGCTGAGTAAGATATCAGCTTGACCTTTAGCTTTGCTGAAGCATATAACCTGTTCAGGAGCTGCTTTTCCTAAATGGGGACCAGAGCTCAATTATGTTGGCTTAACATCCTCTCTGTAATCTTTCCTTTCTAAAAATAGTCAGATGGATGTAAACAAAGTACCTGTACCTTGAAAATACTCTTTAAGGTAAAAAATCTTCCATCAGCATAGCCTTACATAGTCCCCCAAATTATCTACCACGGTCATCTGGTCCGATGATGACTTCATTTATATATTCATTCCTTCTCCCAAGTCATACTTCTTGTATCTCAATAATGATTTTCAAGGGGCCAAAAAATAGCATCTCTCTATAATCACCAGTCAAAAAATGAGAAATGGGTGAATGGAAATGGAAATGTCGCCATTTTACTGATAAAAATAAACTGGAAAATATGAGTTTCATCGGTAGGCACAGGGGCTTTCTAGTTCTGAATCCCCAAACTAAGTCCTAGATCACTGTCATCCATGTTAGTCTTCCTTACACCAACACAATAAAGCAGAATATAATGTGTACTTTTTGCATGGGAGCATAATCCTAAACCAGAGAGAAGGGAGTCAAGCCATACATTCCACTTTCCTTATGTCAGACTCATCAATAATTTACTCTTCTTCCTTTGGAGGGAACATTGAGAAGTCATGCTTATTAATATCCCTCTGTAGGAGTAAAACAGCATCATAAAGATATGTATTCTGATTAAATAATAAGCACTGATTTTCTTCCCAGTTTTCCCCACATGAAGACCAATGCTGCAGTGCTGTATACCTATATCCTTACACCACACACAGAAGTAATTTGGAGTATATCTAAGAAAGGATTTGCTGGATCATACTCTTTTATGACACATGCTGATAAATTTCTCTTTTAAGCAATTTAACCAACTTATAAAAATTTAATAATTATCAAAGCTACCATTATTTTATATTTTTGTGAAGACTTGATAATAACACACAAATCCCAATCTTTAAGGTTAAAAAGATGATATTACAATCTTAAAATTTATATCTCTGTATGGCTTTAATTTTTATTTTCTTGGTGAAATTGAATTTTATTTGTGTTTACTTGCCACTTATATTTCCTTTCATATAACTTTTCCATTCATACTTTTGTTCATAGTACTATTATTTGATATCATCTTATTTGTAAAAAATTGCTTAATATCTTTTAAAATATTGACTATAAGCATTAGGTCAGCTATATATGTTAAATTTCCATTTTGCATTCTTGTGTTGTTTTCCAATGCTGTATTTCAGGGTGTTTGTGAGTGGAATGGGAGGAAGACAAGGCTCTTTTTTCTCATTGATTCATTCCTTTTTCTTCATCTGGTCTTCAGTTAAACTCATTTAACAAATTTTAAATATAAGCCCAAATAAAAAGTACGAAAAAGAAACTTTATATTGATGTACTGCAGAGCCAAAAAATTTGTCAACATCTGCTTTTAATTTAAAATTTTCAGCTTTCTTGCTTGGCCACTCATCATGGTAGTCTGCTTCTTTCGAAAATCTTTTATCTCATTTGGTAGGCACAGGAGCTTTCTAGTTCTGAACCCCCCAAGTTGCCAAGGAATTACTCTGTGGCTTAAATTCTAGCACATTCTATAAGAGATCTTTAATTAAATATCTTGAGGCCAGAGAGATAGTACAAGAGGTGAGATAATTGTCTTTTACACACCCGACCAGGCCATCCCATAGTTTCCCCAGAACCACCAGGAGTGATTCCTGAGTGCAGAACCAGAGGTATCTCCTGTGCACTGCCAGGTATGGCCCCTGAAAACAGACAAACACATAAATACAACTTGTCTAGACTTCAAAATTTTCAATAAAAACACACTTTGGGCCCTGCTAACAATGGCCATATCCACTCTTAATCCAACTTCCAATAATTTAAATGCAAAAATAAAACATTTTATTCTTTAAACAAATCTCTATGGTGATGCTGATAATGACCCAGCAGTGGGCCATGGGGTTTGAATTGACTTCATTGTCTTTTATAATTGTGAATCTTTGTTATAATAGAAAGTATTTCTGAGTAGATTTTATTTCTCCATATTTTGAAATCCTAATGCTACTTCAGTTTTTTGACTGACTAAAGGACAGACAGGACTTCTGCCAGGTACCTCACTCTACACAGAAATAACAATACCAATATTAATTTAATTTTTTTTAAAGATAATACCATGAAGAAGCAGTAACATAAAAATCTGAGTATTTATATTGGGAAAAAATAAGACCAAGGCATGCAAGTAATACACACCATCACATTACGTTAGAACTTGAGTTTTGTACATTTTTATTACATTGGGTTTGCTCCCACCCTCTACACCCCTATACTAAAATCTCTTGTAGGTCAATTTTGTTTTTCTTTTTTCAGTCACCCAGGAACATTTACAGTCTGAAATCTCCCCGCTGGAGAGATAGCAATTAGAAATTCTTCTCAAACCTCATAGTTGGCAATAATTTTTTTAATATGCTGCTTTCTTTCCAGTAAGGAAAGGCAACCTTTTGATTACAATAGAATCTTTCTTTGGGGGTTCTAAAGATTGGTGTCTCAGGGACATCGTCTAGAACAAAAACTTCACTTGCCCAAAATCCTACTGTGGAAGGTGTGGGAAGCTGCTCTTCTTACACTTAATCTCTTAATCTTTTAAAAAGATTTTTTTTTACATTTAATTCTCTCTTTCAAAAGAATAGGAGTGCTCTCTCTCACTTACTCTTTCTCTTTCACTGTCTTTCTTTCTCTCTCTCCCCCTCCTCCATCCCTCCACACCCTCCTGCCCCCCACCACCACACACACACTGTAACACTATAGCACTGTTGTCCTGTCCTGTTGTTCATCAATTTGCTTGAGCAGGCAGCAGTAACGTCTCTATTGTGAGACTAGTTGTTACCATTTTTAGCATATGAAATATGCCATGGGGAGCTTGCCAGGCTCTGCCATGAGGGCGGGATTCTCTTGGTAGCTTGCTGGGCTCTCAGAGAGGGACAGAAGAATCGAACCAGGGTCAGCAGCTTGCAAGGCAAACGCCCTACCTGCTGTGCAATCGCCCCCCCCCCAATCACAAGAACACATAAATGCAAACTGTCTAAAGGCATTAAACCATGGTCAATTAAAACTAAATATTTATAGGACTCTAAAACTCTACATTGTCTGGTAAGCTTCTCATTCTAGGTTCTATTTTCTATTTTCAGTCTAACATTCAGGAATTACAGTCACAGGCAACACCTTTATTAATGAATTAGCTTGTTCATTGTTTTCTTAGCCACCAACTTCTTTCCTAATACGGCCATTGACTTTGCAAAAGCACAGACTAGATTCAGCTATGGATGGATTAACAACCATCCATCTTCACTGAAAAAAAAAAACTAACAGCTCAATGAATCATTTCCTTCTATTGCTTTTTTCACACTTTAAAGATTCTACTAAATATTGCTGTCATCATCCTGGCACTGAGCCATTAGGTAAGCAATTCAACTCAACCAACATTTATCAAACACTAACTCACCACAGCAATACCTCCCATTTGTACTCAGTATATTTGAGGCAAAGGGAAATTAGATCCCAAACCACTTCTCCTCCTCCAACTATTTACATACCAGCAAGGAGAAAAGAAATTAAACTATTGTCATTTTTTTTGCAAGCGAGAACTGCCTCCATTGGATGTTCTTAGGAATAATTCAATATTCCTGGAGTCATCTTCCCCATCTGGTCTGAAATTCCCACAAATAAAGTCTCCTCCCTTAGGAAAGTCAATAGCCATGTGTATATTTCATTCATGTGCTTTCCTATATTCCTCTAGGAAGATTTTAGCATAGTTATAAGAAACATAGTCATACATGTTTTCATACTTAGTTATTTGAGTATATTGAATCTATACCTCCAGAGGGTCTTATTGGAATATTGCTTCGAAAGTGAGGAAAACTTTAGAACTCACAGTCCCTTATTCTTCCACTGGGTCTTTTGAATTAGTTTTTTTTTTAATTTAGTCATCATGCTTTTTAATTTAGTCATCATCAAGTTATTCATGGTTGGGTTTCAGGAATACAGTGTTTCAACACCATCCCTTCACCAGTGTTCACTTCCCTTCATCAATGCCCTGGTTTCCCACTCACACTGCAATCTGACTCTATGAAAGACACTTTTCTCATAACTTTTGGCACTGTGGTTTAAAGTAGTGTTATTGATAGAAATGCATGCCTAACACTTTGCCACCTTTCAGCACTTCCTCTTCTGCTTAGTTGAACACTTCTCTCCACCATTGTCTTTTCCCTGCATATTATTTCCCACCCCTGTATACTTCATGCTTCCTACTGAAAACAACTTCTAATGTTCCCTGTTTCTATTGCCTCTGGACATTTGTTATTCCAATACTATGGGTATTTGAATTCTAAATTTGATAATGTGATAGAGGAGTGATAGCATAGCGGGTAGGGCATTTGCCTTGCATGCGGCTGACCCAGGTTCGATTCCTCCATCTTTCCTGGACAGCCCAGCAAGCTACCAAGAGTATCCTGCCCATAAGGCAGAGCCTGGCAAGCTACCTGTGGCATATTCAATATGCCAAAAACAGCAACAACAAATCCCCTAATAGAGACATTACTGGTGCTCGCTCGAGCAAATCGATGAACAACGGGATGACAGTGCTACAGTGCACTGCTCCTTTTAGGAAATTCTATTTTAATTTAGACCCAAGGGAAAGTTGGTGTCTATCAGGGCAGCTGTTGTTTGAACACACATCTTCCCTGAGCCACTATAACTAACAGGTGTAATTTTCAAACAGAGACTACAAGTAAAACGTGTGACAACATAAAGGTATATAAGCTAACAGCTTTCTTATTTTCTCCTTGAATTTGACTAACACCAAAGGTGTTCAGAATTCTTAAAAATTACAGTCAACTACCCAACCTACTTAAGAAAAAATATAAATTAGTACCAGTACAAAGAAAGCTCTGGAGCAAGCATTCACATTACCAAGAATCCCAAGGAAGATGTTAGCAACCCCACCCTACACATGAGAGACTCATAAGTTGATTTCCTTACCCCAAAGTCATTGAGCAGAAACATGACAGGGCCAGCCTTTAAGTATAAAGTTCTAAAACTTTAAAAGTATTTGAATATTTTATTGTTTTTGTCTAGTATTTTGTCCAGATATCAGTTTCATCTCTTGTACAACATCATGCCTATACCCAACATTACTGAATTATCTGCTTAAAGTTTTATTCAAAGGGTACATTTTAGTGACTTAAGCATTCTTATCACTTTAGTTATAGAAAGAGTTCCATGAGTTTCTCTCCTTCATAATACCTAACAAAACTTTATTATATTAATTCTTAATGTGGCTAGGTTTAAAAAGTGTTCTTATATCATCTTAGAACCCAGTATACAAGAGAGAAGACTATTTTGTTAACCATTGTTGATTCCCTGAATTTAGCACTACACTTGCCATATAGTCTATAATAAATATATCTATGTAGAAGTCATCACTCTGGACAAGAACCGAGTGTTGAAAGTAGGTAAAGGGATATACAAGATGACCTTTCAGTATCTGTATTGCAAATCATAACACCCAAAAGTAAAGGGAGAGAGAGAAAGAAAGAGAGAGAGAAGTGCCTGTCACAGAGGCAGTGGGGAGGGTAGGAAAAAAAATGGGGACATTGGTGGTGGGAAATGTACACTGGTGAAGAAATTGGTGTTGGAACATCATATGAATGAAATGCAATCACAAACAACCTTATAGTTGTGTATCTCACTGTGATTTAATTTAAATTTTTTAATAAATAAAAGATTTTAATTCAAAATGAATAAATAAATAGATTTGTTGCAAAAAAGGGAAGAAATAAGAAGAGTTATCTATGTTTTCTCCTTGAATGGAAAGAGTTCAAGTTATTTTGTGTGCATCATAGCTACAATAAATTATTATAATAGTCATTTAGGGAAGGTTGAGCTAGAGCCCAGAAATAATACATACATACTGTGTCTTAATTTCTTCATTCTCTTTACTTTCCTTCTTCATCTTACTTTGAATCTATTTTCATCTACTGATAGACTTATGTTCAAGCATTAATTTTTGAATTTTTATTATTTTAAATGTATTGAGGTATCATGATTTATAGTAGTATTAATATTAATGTTTTAAGCATGTAGTGTTTCTACATATCACCAGAGTGACAATGTTCCTCTACCACTGTCCTTAAGACCTCTCTTTGTCTTTCCCACAATCTGTCAGCCTCAATTCTTAAATATTAAAGTTTTGGAACCAGTTATAACACTCTGGTACTGTTGCCCCATTGTTCATCTATTTGCTTGAGCGGGCACCAGTAACATCTCCATTGTGAGACTTGTTACTGTTTTGGGCATGTCGAATATACCACAGGGAGCTTGCCAGGCTTTGCTGTGCAGGCGGGATATTGTTGGTAGCTTGCTGGGCTACCCAGGAATCAGATATATCAACATCACTTGTATCATTTGTAGTCCTGTTGATCTTCAATTTGCTCGAGCGGGTGCCAGTAACATCTCCATTTGTCCCTGTCGAGAGCTAGTGTAGCCCAACGATATCTGCTCGCTCCAGGAACAGAAAGAGCCTCAAATCGTTCATTCAGAGATTTGATGAAGAAATCTGACCATCTAGTTGGTGGGTGGCCATGAGGTCTTCTGACATCCCATGGAATCCAGTCTGTAACAGCTTTAGTCCAACAGTCGTCTCTGAATCGCATTACGTGACCGGCCCATCTGATTTTTGATGCCTTGGCAAACAAGACAGCATCCCTGGTTTTTGACCATCAACGGATGTCAGAACTCATAACTCCGGATTCCTTCTCTCACTTGCCTACATACCAAATTGCGCAGGATGGATATGTTGTTTCCAACTCTTTCCCTTCTGAAATCCGACATGTCATTTATCCGGTAAAGACTCGAACAGCACCTGGTCCGGACAAGGTCAGACCCGAACACCTGTAGAATCTGCCGCCAGTACTCAACAATACACTGGCCCAACTCTTCACACGCTACCTGTTTGAATGCAAGGTTCCGTCCCAGTGGAAATCCAGTAGGACTGTTCTGTTGTATAAGAAGGGAGACATCCACGACATCGGCAACTATCGCCCAATCTGCCTGTTGTCTGTCGTCTACAAGCTGTTCACTCGTGTCATCCTGAATAGAATAGGCAGAACACTAGACGAAGGACAACCATGTGAGCAAGCTGGGTTCCGAAGAGGATTCAGCATGATAGACCATATCCACACAGTGACCAAACTCATTGAAGTTTCGTGAGAGTTCAAGATGCTGCTCTGTCTAACGTTCATCGACTTAAAGAAGGCCTTTGATTCTGTTGAGACTGAGGCGGTCATCGAAGCCTTGGCCAAACAGGGCGTTCAAACTCGTATATCAAAATCCTCCGAGAGCTGTATTGTGGATTCACCACCAGGATCCCACCACTCTACAAGGAGGTGATCATTGATGTAAAGAGAGGGGTGCGGCAGGGTGATACCATTTCACCGAAACTCTTCAGTGCCGCTCTTGAGAACATCATGCGACGACTGGAATGGGAAGGAATGGGAGTGAAGGTAGACGGTCGGCAATTACACCACCTCCGCTTCACTGATGACACCGTTCTCATAATCTCATAATGTCAAACATTAGCCAAGCGGCACAAATACTGGCCAACTTTGACCTCGAGTGTGGAAAGGTCGGATCGCAGCTGAATCTCAACAAGACAATGTTCATGAAAAATGAACTGGTCCCTGAAGCTCCATTTGCTCTCAATGGAACAAACATCTCCGAATGCAGCAGCTATGTGTACCTGGGTCGAGAAATCAATGTGAGGAATGATTTGGTGCCAGAACTGCGCAGGAGGAAGAGAGCAGCATGGAATGCATTCAAGAGCATCGAAGAGGTGGTCAAGAGAATGAAGAACCTCGACTCCGGGCACATCTTATCAATTTCACCATTCTTCCTGCACTAACATATGCCTCAGAGACCTGGGCCCTACGCAAGCAGGATGAGAATGCTATTAGTGAAAGAGCTATACTGGGAATATCATGTCTCACACATATCAACATATATCCAGATATATCAATCTTGTTTTTTATTTGTATTGTAGTTTAGGAAACATGGTTACAATATTTTTGTGGATTTTATGTACAAAGTTACCTCACCTTCATGACCACCAAAGTTCCAAAGACTGTCCACTACTATTCTGACAATACCTGTAATCTGCCTCTTGCTTTTTTTTCTCCCTACCACAACAAAACTGATATCACCAAGTTGTGGTGGTAGGGAGGAAAAAAGCAAGAGACAGATTACAAGTATATTGAATTTTGTCAAAAACCCCTCTCTGAATCTATTAACATGACCATAAGATTTTTATCTTTCCTATTGTTGGTTGACATAGTATATCCCATTAGTTGCTTTGCATTTATTGAACCATCCTTGCATGCTTAGATTGAATTACACATGATCATGGTGCATGAATATGATTGGTCTATAGTTTTTCTATTTTTAGTAATAGCTCTACCTGGTTTTGGTACTAGAAAGATATAGCAAGGGTAAAAATGCCATCTCCACTTATTTTATGGGCAGTGTATGTGAACAAATGGGACTTAACTTGAAAAAGAAAGAACTAAAAAATACAAGCAAGGGTATTGTTGTTGTGAGCATGTGAGAGGTACTTATTGAGTTCCCAAATATAACTCTGGTTGTGCATTAATGTAGATCAAGGCATCTTGAAACCTTTAAAGAGGGCCTTGAAACAACATAATCTTTACCTTATAGAGTAATATTTAGCTAATGAAGAATCCTTCTAGTTGGCTACAGGCAGGAATAATATTTCTAGCATTTTTTGGTACATCTTATTTTTAAGCTTATTCTGCTAAGTTTGCCGAGTTACTAAGAATAGTACTTAATACTTAGAGAGAAAGCATTTTGTCATATAGTGCGTTCCTTGTATATTTTATATCACTGTATTGCTGCCATCCAGTTGCTCATCGATTTGCTCAAGCGGGCACCAGTAATGCTTCCATTGTGAGACTTGTTGTTACTGGTTTTGGCATATCAAATACGCCACAGGTAGCTTTTCAGGATCTTCTGTGCAGGTGAAATACTCTCGGTAGCTTGCTGGGCCCTCCAAGAGGGCCAGAGGAATAGAATCCCGGTTGGCTGTGTGCAACGCAAATGCCCTACCCTCTAAACTAAATCCCAATAAACCATATTCTGTAAACCTATTCGCTTTTCTTAGACACTCACGTTTTAAACCCCTCCACCAGTATATTTATCAATCAACTTTATTCTATTTGATACCTAATCCTTTGACTCCCTGATTTCACCTACCTCGAGGCTTCAGGCATGAATGCTGACAGTTACACAACTAAACCCAACCACACCATGAGACACTGGGCTTTTATTTGCATTGAGAAAAAAAATGGATTTTTAGACAATAAATAATAGAATGATAGAATAATTGCAGAAGGTCAGGAAAGCACCAGAATGAAGGTCATTGTCTCAAATTACAAATTGGATTGGTGATGCCCTTCTGTCCACCTAGAGATCAAGGACAGACCCTTAATTCCTCAATTGTTTCCCTCAGACCCAGCCCCAACTTGTCTTTAGAAGTGAACTTGTTCCCTGGCAACCAGGAAAACAAAGCCTGGGGGAGATTTTTGCAAAGCTAAGCTCTAGGGAAGCTGTGCCAAGCAAACAGCGGGTATTTTCGAGAGTATTTTATTCTGCCCATGGCAGTTGACTCTGTACATATTTCAAGAACAATGCCTTCTACACCTCTTCCAAATACTCTCACTGTGTTTCATAACTGATGAGCCCTAAGTCCTGTGAGCCCCAAACTGTTCTTATAAAATAGTGACATTTCTAATAAGATGTTTATAATTCATCAGCAAAAGCAGGTTTTGGGGGAAAAAAAGATATTGAGAAATGTGATAATCTTCATCTTTAAGATTCATAACACACTTTTGCACACTAAAATATGTGTAGAAAATATCTTTCAGGAAACAACTTGTGTAATTTTTACATTGTTGCTATCTTATAAATCCATAACACATTTTCTTTTTTTTTTAATTTTATTGAATCACTGTGAGATAGTTACAAGCTTTCATGTTTGGGTTATAATCTCACAATGATCAAACCCCATCCCTCCACCAGTGCACATTCCCCATCACCAATATCCCGGGTATACCCCCCAATTTCCCACCCTCCCCCTGTCTCCATGGCAGACAATATTCCCCATATTCTCTCTCTATTTGGGGGCACTATAACTTGCAACACAGACACTGAGAGTTCATCATGTTTGGTCCATTATCTACTTTCAGCACACATCTCCCATCCCGACTGATTCCTCCAGCCATCATTTTATTAGTGATCCTTTCTGTATTCCATCTGCCTTCTCCCCTCCACTCATGAAGTAGTCTTCCAGCTATGGGGCAATCCCCCTGGCCCTTGTATCTACTGTCTTGCGTGTCAGCCTCATGTGATGTTATTCTATACTCCACAAATGAGTTCAGTCCTTCCATGTCTGTCCCTCTCTTTCTGACTCTTTTCACTTAGCATGATACTCTCCATGTCTATCCATTTATAAGCAAATTTCATGACTTCATCTCTCCTAACAGCTGCATAGTATTCCATTGTGTAGATGTAACCATAGCACATTTTCTAGTTTCATCGGAACATATTTTGAGAAATTTTGTTTGATTTTTGTTTTGTTCTGGAGCTACATATGGCAGCCTAGGGCTTACTCCTGTCTCCAAGTTGATGAATCAGTTCTGGGGGGCTCAGGGACCACATGGGGTTCCTGGCATGGAAATCAGGTAGGCTAAACCCAGTAAAGACAAATGCCCTACCTGCTATACTGTTATTCTAGCCCTTTTTTCGAGTAATTCTATTATTGAGTTCTGTAGTGTGGTTATATAAGCAATCACAAATAGTTTCATAAACTGTGTCTTAAAACAACAGAAATTTTTCTCTTTCAGAGTTCTGGAAAACATAAGTCAGAAATTAAATTAGTGTCAGAGGTCACATTTAGTACATGGTGAACTACATGTGCAAAGAGTTAGAGTTCATAAAGTTAAATTGTGATGGGGATGATTAAGTTTTCACAGAACTCCTGGATTTACCCTTTTTACCCAGTTCAAATTTAATTTTCTCTAAGAGTGTTTCTCTGGCTATTCCATCAAAAATAGACCCACACTTGGACCAGTTGCTCTCTCTCTTTTAAAAAAATATTTTATTTTTTAAAATTTTTTCTTTTTTTTTTTTTTAGTTTGGGGACAACTCCAGTGATGCTCAGGAGTTACTACTGGCTCTGTACTCAGAAATTACTCCTGGCATGCTTTGGGGACCATACTAGTTGCTGGGGATTTAACCTGGGTAGGCTGCACGTAAGTGCTGTACTACCACTCCAATCCTGAGGCCACCTTCTCTTTTTCATTGAATTTTTGATCCTTGCCTGAATAATAGTTATCACAGTCCTCTGGACATACCCTTTTAATATGTTCATTTGTAAAATCTTTCTGGCTAGCACCTCTTTCGTCTTATACAACCTCAAGCAACAGAGAACCCTTGAAAAGTTTTTAGATAGTATCATGATCATATTTTTCTAAGAATTTTCATGCGTTGTTAGATACATGCAATCCCTGAAAGGAATACTATAAAAGTACATTTAAAATACATATTTTAATGGCAACATTCAAAAGTGGGAAGTGAAAGGGAACAAGAGAAAAATAGTATTCCAGGGCATATTCCATAAACACAGATACACATGTAGCTATTTAAAAGCCTTGCCTTGGACTGGGAATTTTCCCAGCACTTGGGACTCTGGTCAACACTACCAAAACCTTTTTCCTTTAGGAGCAAGAGGCCCATGTTGCCTTCAGGACTCGAAGTCCTAGATGTATGTACACTCTTGCCTTGCCTTTGTGTGAGCACAAATATAAATCAACTATCTGAGAAATAAGTGAACTAGTTTAGATATATCAAAAGACTATAGGGTCAGCACATGTTTTTAATAAAGTATTTTTTTTTTTGCTTTTTGGGTCACACCCGGTGAAGCTCAGGGGTTACTCCTGGCTCTGCACTCAGGAATTACTCCTGGCGGTGCTCAGGGGGACCATATGGGATCCTGGGAATCGAACCGGGGTCGGCCACATGCAAGGCAAACGCTCTACCCACTGTGCTATCGCTCTAGCCCCAACAAAGTATTCTTTATAAGTAGTGTGTTCGTCTTTATATGCCTCCATCTGAACATGGAACAAGACTAGCAGAGAGAAAATTACAGAAGATTCTATAGGAATTGTTTCCAATTTACAATATACACATAGAAAAATAAGCATTAGCTTTAGACAATAGGAAGTTATTTTGGAAGAAAAATAGAATCTGTTCAATAATCAGATGGTCAGTTGGCTAAATTAATTGGATTTGGGGGATAAAGAAGGGGTATCTGATAGTGCTCACGACTTCGTCCTGGCTCTGCAGTCAGGGATTTCTTCTGGCAGGCTCAGTGGACCATATGGAATGCTGGGGATGGAACGTGGGTCAGTCACAAGCAAGGCAAAGTTCCTAACCACTATACCATCATTCTGGCCCTAGCTAAATTCATTTATTAAAACAGACACACAGGATTGCTAGCTTTCAGATGCTCCCATAAAATTTGGGAAACAATCATGGCACTTAATTGGACTTAAGTTTTAGATCCTTTTTCTGTTAACGACTTCAAAGGGCTCCCTGAACTGTGGTATTCCCACTTTTGAGAGCCTGACTGGTAAAATAGCAGTTTAGTAAGCTTGCTTCTCGTAATCATCTCCTTCTTGATGAATGGCCTCATTTTAAGGATACCGGCATGTGGGTGGGAGCTGAACTGGACTTGGCCTGCAAACTCTTCTTGTCAATGAAACACTTACCACATGGTGACCTTCTTATGCAAAGAGACAGAGTTCACAAAGCTAAATTGTGACGGGAATGACTAAGTTTTCACAGAATTCCTGAGTTTACCCTTTTGACTCAGTTCAAATTTAATTTCCTCAGAGAGAAATTTTTTCTGGCTCCTCTATCTAAAATAGACCAGTAGACCAGTTTCACTTTATCACTGAGTTTTGTGCTTTTCCCAAACAAGATTTATCACAGTCTCAAATGATGTGCTCTTTAGATGTGTTTGTTTGTGTATTTCTTAGCATCTTTTCTGTCTTGTACAGGTTTCTCACCAACACGTTGAACATTAGTACTAGGCATAAATGTTGATTAGTATTTCTAGAATGAATAAATGAATAAATAAATGAAGTGACAGGATAACTAAGTTAATATGAGACTGAGAAGTAATATGATCAAGAAATAAAAGATAGCAAAGTATTCATGTTTGGGAAATAGATGAATCACTTCTGACTAATTTATCCCTGGAAAACATCAGATACCAGGAAACTGGAACAAATTTATTTTTTATTTCAGAAATAAAAACACTATTGCAAACTATGGCATCCAACAGGAGAGAGAGCAAAAGGGAATGCCCTGCCACAGAGGAAGGGTGGGGTGGTGGATGTTGGGGTGGGGGTGGTGGGAGGGATACAGGGAACATTTGTGAAGGAGAATTAGCACTGATGGAGGGATGTAAACGAAATGCAAATATGAAAGTTCACAAGTTTGTAACTATACCTCACGGAGATTCACTAATAAAATTTTTTTAAAAAGAAAAAAATACAGAAAATAAATAGATAAATAAATAAAGGTAGCTAGAAAATTTAAAATAAAAAAGAAAGTAAAACACTTCTAGAAGGGCTAAAACTAAACAAATCTATTGTTTCAACCCGAAGGAAGAGTGGAAAGGGTTAATAATATAACAGACCTGAGTTGGCAGTACTGGTTTAAAAAGAAAAGCGTTTTAATCACCAGAAAATTTGCTATGAGCTAGCCCTGGGGGCGGGGGTGGGGGATTACAGAAAAGTTAAGACATTCATGCTCACCCATTTTAAATATGAATTTAAAAAACTGCTTTAATTTAGTTTGAATGAATGAAGGTGGAAACAATTCCATGAATGAATAAACTTAACTATTTTGAGACTTTACTAGGCATAGCAGGTCTATCCAGGGCTTATATAAATTATTTCCTCAGAATCCTGGCTGGACGTAGCTTTACAAATAGTAAGCTCCCCAAATTTGCAGGCACTTTCCTTATGAAGAAGCCTTAAATGCTTGAGGAAGTTGAACAAGATGACTTCTATGATTCTTTGGCTCTAAAATCAACTTGAACCCGTTTTTCACGGAGGAAAAGTGGAGGGGATAACCACAAGTACGGAGCCAATCAGAGAAAAAACTGGTGAAATTTATTTTTCCTGAAGATAAGAAAGAACCTACTGGGGGCTGGAGAAATAGTCCAGTGGTTAAGCCACTTCCCTTGCATGTAGCTGACCCAAGTTCAATCCCGAGCACTCCATATGGTCCCCTAAACTTTGCCAGGAATTACCCCTAAGCTCAGAATCAGAGTAAACTCTAAGTATCACTGGGTGTACCCCCCAATAAAACAAAAGTACATATTGGGTAAGAGTCAAAATGCCTTGATAGGGGCCATAACCCCGTAATTAGGGGTTAGAAAGGGCACGTGCCTGGTCGGGTTCAAGCCTCTGAACTACATGACTTGCCAAGCATCATTTGGAGTCCCCCCCACCACCCCAAACCTCCACCACCTCATACTACCCCAGTATCCCCAGAGCCCAGCGCCAGAGCAACACTTCATCCTCGGACTCTAGCACTGAACCACCAGCTTGGTTTACTGAGTACTCCCAGTAATGACAGGACTGACCTCTGGTGTTCCCTCAGCACTGTTTGGGAGTGCCCTCAACCCTATCCTACCATTCACCATGCCACACCCTCCCAGAATAAAAAACATCAACCAGAAACATAACCTTGCATGTGGGTCTACCAATGACTTGTGGGCTAGAGGCGTGTTAGGTCATTCAACTATCTTAGTCCCCCAATTCTCATCAGTGTATTGGAGACGGTATTATCTACTAGGTGAGGTGTCCTAACTGAAGAAGTGAAGAACATAACGCCTGTACTCATAAAATCTTTACTGTGTTGTGAATTATGTTCAAGGTGGATCAGATGTATTTGAGCATATGCCCATCTCATATTGCTGGGATAGTAAGCTTCGCAGAAAAGCTTTTGAGATCCTCTTAAGATTGATGGGGAACATCTCATTAGGTAGAAACATAGTCATCTTTCTAGAAGGAAAGTTCTAAGTTCTGTTTCTTCTCAACAGTTTGCAGTGGAGAAACATATGTAGGGCATCACACCACACCACTGCACACTCCTTTCCACCCCCTCTCACTGCTGCCTGTGAGAACATGCAAACTGTTCCAAAATTGTCAGAAAATACAATCAGCTCTTCTAAGCTGAACAGGGAGAAGAAGGCAGGCATTTATGAATATAAAACATTTAACTGATACTGTGCAAAGCACTGCATTTTCTGATTTAATTCTCAAGACAAAATCTCTAGGGTAGATTGTGTTTCCTTCCTAGAAAAGATAAATTACATGAGGCTTATCTAGGTGACAGGCTGGAGTGATAGCACAGCAGTAGGGCATTTGCCTTGCACGCGGCCAACCCAGGTTTGAATCCTTTGTCCCTCTCAGAGAGCCCGGCAAGCTACCGAGAGTATCTTGCCCACACCCTGGCATATGTATTCAATATGCCAAAAACAGTAACAAGAAGTCTCACAATGGAGACCTTACTGGTGCCAGCTCGAGCAAATCGATGAGCAACGGGGGGGGGGGGGGGGGGGGGGGGGGAACGGAAGACTTTGCCCAAGCCAGGCAACAAATATGTAGTGAAAAAAATTTTTTTCAACTTGTGATCAAAGGGACTCTCATACCTGATCAGAGTTTCTTAATAGCTTCTTCTCACACTCAAAGCAGCTCAAGCAGGACTTGTCATTTTTTTTGTCTTTTTTTTTTTAAGCTACTCAAATAATTCTGACACTTTCAGAATTTATCATTGTGGTGGGTAGGGTCTCTGAAAAGCACATTACAAGAAAATGGCGAATAGATGAAAAACAACTCAAGTGCCCATTGATAGGTGATTGGATAAGGAGGATCTGAGATATACACACAATGGGCTGCCTCAGAGCCCGGGAAAAGTAGAGTGGGTGGGGAGCTTGCTTTCCCCCAGGCTGACCCAGGTTCCGCCGCCAGCATTCTGTACAGTCCCCGGACTGCCAGGAGTGATCCCTCAGACCAAGCTGCTGCTCTTCACTTTTAAACGTTGGCTTTAAAATGTTCACTTTGAGGCGTCTGGAAATGGCTCAAATGCTAAAGTACCACGGGACCCAAAATACCGCTCCCCGCCCAGGACCGTAGAGTGTTCTCGATAAACATCAAAAGTTCATTTTAAAATGCTTAATTTTGTGCTAAATTAATCTAAACTCAATCAATTATTTTTAATCAGTAGTTCACATTTAATTCATACAAATTCCCAAGGCTGAAACCTATACCTATGTTTACATTATATGTTACTAATAAGAACAGCAAAATACTATTGAGTATATGTGAAAGGATCTTAAAGACCTTGACCAATAAGCAAGGTTCTTATTAAGCAATAATCAGTACTAATACAATTAGATCCTAATTCCGCTTCACATTTTCTGTGACCAGTATTTGTGGGGTTGGAAAGCAAGGGCGAAGATAAACTACAATTCTCCTGTAGTCCTAGAATTCTAAGGCCACCAGGTGGCGCTCCTGCTTTATTAAAGTTTTTGTCTCACACCCCAGGCTGGTTTCCAATGAGGAAGAGAATAAATGTGTAAACTCAGATGCGCTAGAAAAATTGACTAGTGTTTCTTAATTTCCTTTAAAAATTACTTTCAACAGAATAGTTAAGTGAATAAAGCCAAAGCGCTGCCAGCATAGATCACATAAGAAAATTCTGTGTGACTGAAACAGCAAAGACGTAGAAAAAAGCTGCGGTTTTACTCGCAGGTAGACGTGAATTATGAATTCTCAACACCGTTTGTTAACCACGAGCCTTAGGGCAAGTTGTTAATGTCTCTGAGCCTTGGGTCTCTCTTCTACAAAAATGTTCATAATAACTATTCCAGAAATAAGCGGTAATAATTAGACACCACCTATTTGTCAAGTGCTTTATAAAATCGCTTCACATATACTCAATAATATTTAGCTTTTCTTATTTGTAACAGATATATGCACAGATGTAGGTTTCATTTTTTTAAATCATATGAATTAAGTATGAACTACTAATTTTACTTGGACACTAAGAGAAAGGAGTTAGGAAGCATCAGGCATCTTTTCGTAAATTCTCAGTTGAATGTCTCAAGTGCTCATAATTTCTATATCACCCATAATGAAGTGATACAATGTGGGTGATATAGAGCTGGAGCCATCGTCCAGCAGGTTTGCCTTGCATGTGGCTGACTCAAATTCAACTCCCAGCAATCCATATCGCCCCCTGAGAATCAGGAGGCCCTGAGCATAATCAGATGCGGCCCAAAATCATATATAAGAAAATACGGTTCATAATATATTTTATATTTTTTCACAGAGATAAAACAGATTGCAAAACTGTATGATTTAGTGAAGAACTAATTTTGTTTAAAAAGATACTTGTATGTCATAAGGTATATATAATACACCAGTTTTATTAATGATGGTGATTCCTAGAAAAAGAAAGTGAATAATTTCAAGTGGGGGGTACTTTTACTATAATAAGTAGCACTTAATTTTTTCTATAATTAGTATTAATTATTTCTATTCACAGGGGCTGGAGCGATAGCACAGCAATAGGGCATTTGCCTTGCACGCGGCCAACCCGAGTTCAATTCCTCTGAGAGCCCCGAAAGCTACCGAGAGTATCCTGCCCACACAGCAGAGCCTGGCAAGCTACCCGTGGCATATTCAATCTGCCAAAAACAGTAACAACAAGTCTCAAAATGGAGACGTTTCTGGTGCCTGCTTGAGCAAATCGATGAGAAACGGGATGACAATGACAGTGACAGTGACAGTGATTTCTATTCACACACACAAAGAAAAGCATTCCTGGACAGCAACGAAACTAGGCATGTAACAAACATGAACTGCGCAAGGCTTCCTCTGCCATCTGGTTGAATTCGTAGAGGAGTTGTCCTGGGCTCTCTGACATTATCTCATGGATTTTCCTTCCACTTAGAATTCTCCTGGAAGGAAAAAAGACAAAAAAACCCACTTGTGCTACACTTTGGCAAATTTTCCACCTAGCATTGCATAAATAGTACCTATGTAGTAGTGCTCGAACAATTCAATGGAAAACAGAATTCAATCACTCCTTTTGGAATCATGTCAAAAACAATAACACATACAAATTTCAATACTAATAATTAAAAACCATAAGGCAATGTCTCCTTATTAATTAGAAATACATTTGGGAATATTCATCAAATACTTATCAAAAAATGTTAGCACATAATTATGGAGGGGGTGGGCACCACATTCACCTGTGCTCAGGATTTATTCTTGAATCTGTATTTAGGGATTTCACAAATGTACCTTTGATCCTCTGACCCTCTCGTAGAGCCCGTCAAGCTACCGAGAGTATGGAGTCCGCACGGCAGAGCCTGGCAAGCTACCCGTGCGTATTGGATATGCCCAAAACAGTTAGAATAAGTCTCTCAATGAGAGACATTACTGGTGCCCGCTCAAACAAAAATCAAACCTTGGATTCAACGCCATCTTTTCTGGAACTCTGCTCTACAGAAAAACATTCATTTGAACAAAGATTTAAAATCAAGGATTGCATAAAGCTTCATTGTTTGTAAGAATAAAAATTTATGCATTAATAAGAGAATGATTTTAACATTATAAGACATTCATACTATGGGATGTTATGTGGCTATTAAATTGAAAGCTGTAAATTTCTACATATGGATATGGAATAATATCTAACACACCTTAAATGGAGAAAGCAAGTAGAGAAATAGCTAAAATGGAGAACTTATCTATTATTTAAAAAAATAGCTGTTCATACGCCATGGGTTTTGCACATATATCTCTCTATATATGAGTACTTAAAATAGTGGAAAAGACCTATTAAAGTTAATATCTAATTATTAATAATGTCTGAGCAAAGTAGCTTATAGCTTTATATTTTTGCATTGTTTTCATTACTCTAGCATATATAACACACATTTTATTTATAAACTTGAAATTAAACTCATAGCTGAGATGGAAGTTGGAGTTTCCTTCTACCCACGTGGGCAATAACTACCTGATAGCTCGGATTGGTAGGAAAATTGAGATTCTTCCATTCAACAAGTCTTTATTGAATATTTATAAATTGACAAGTTGACTGGAGTGATAGCACAGCAGGTAGGGCATTTGCTTTGCACTCGGCCAACCCGGGTTTGATTCCTCTGTCCCTCTCGGAGAGCCCGGCAAGCTACCGAGAGTATCCCGTCCGCATGGCAGAGCCTGGCAAGCTACCTGTGAGTATTAGATATGCCAAAAACAGTAACAACAAATCTCACAATGAAGAAATTACTGGTGCCCGATCAAGCAAATTGATGCTATAAATTGTGGCTGTAGTAATAAAAACAAGATTGTCCCTATTCTTACTGAATTTCTATGAAGGTACGTGTTGCCTATCAAAAAACACTATATTTTAGCTCCTTATCATATATTTTTAATAAAAGTATTAGAAATAACGTTTTGTTGGTAGTTTTAAAGAAAACAGGCAACAATGAATCATTCCTTAACAACGAATCAACAGATTCACAAAAGCACTTTCTGATTTACATCCTTAAGAACTGAGGAGCTAAATCTAACCCAACTTTCCAATGACACATTATTAACTTGTCTACCTCTCATGCCTTGGTTGATGCCAGGAATCACTTTATTATTAATTACAAGGGGACAGATGTATTGACTTCAGTTGTGAACGTCTAAAGCATACATTACCTTCTGGCTAGGCCTGCAGCAACAGGAAAGACCACAAGGGGGCGTAATAGAAGCAACAGTGGGCGCTGAGGCACTAGCGCAGATGGAAGTCTCGTGGATCTGTCGGGTGATGGAAGCTCTCACTTTCTGATGGGAATGGCCTCGGAGTCCAGGGGAATTTAGACTCTGCTCTGCTGCTTGTCACTCTCTTTGTCTCTTTCTCTCTGTTTTGTTTTTGGGTCATACTTTGGCAAAGAAGTAAGCTCAGGGCTTCCTTGTGGCTCTCTGCTCAGGGATCACTCCTGGCAGAGAACGCTCAGGAGGTTATCTGGGTGCTGGAGAGCAAACTGCAGAAGGCTGTGGGTACCACCAGTGCTACACGCTGCACTGTCTCTTCAGCCCCTCATCCAGCGCTTTCATTTGTGTTATATTCAGCTTCAAAAAAGTCCGTTTTGTTTTTCTGGTCAAACATGCATATATGTTCAACAAACTCATTCACATGAGTTTTTGAGTTTTTTATTTTTGCTACGACTTTAGTAGAAGTTTATAAATTGAACAAGAAACTACCATAACAAATGTGTATCTCAAATAAATCCTCACAAAGGCACTACTGGCAAATACATGTATACAGACGGGTATTTATTTGCATATAAAGGGGTCAGAAGGCAGTTGGAGAGAGATCTAGAGTCAGACAGAGAAGCACCAAAAATGTGTAATGTCGCTGAGCAAAGGTATGTTATATAAGGTGTTTTGATTGTTTACTTGTTTTTCTGTTTTTTTTCTGGTTTTGGAGGAGCCATACCTGGAGATGCTCAGGGGTTACTCCTGGATCTGCAGTCAGGAGTCACTCCTGGCGGTGCTCAGGAGATCACATGAGATTCCGGGAACTGAACCCAGGTTTGCTGCATGTGAAGCAAGTGTTTTACCTCCTGTGCTATCTCTCTAGCTCCTTGTTATATAGTTTGGGGGGGTCTAACAATCAGGAGTGAGAATGAAATCTAGTAATGTTGTATGTGTATAAATGTGTATGTATGCATGTGTGTTGTAGAGACTGGTTTTTAGGAAATAATTTTATGATTATAATTTTAATTAGAAAAACAAGATCACACGAAAAATATGTAGGACAGACACAAGGGGAAAGAAGGATATATGTAAAATTAAAATCTTAATTTCCATACATGGTCTCCATGCAAACAGGATAGGGGTGTGGGATATAGATAAGCATATTGAAAAATAATCAGAAATGTAAATTGGTACAATTGTTCTAGAGATGAGCCCCGTAGTATTTAAGCAGATTAAGTATTTATGTAGCCATTGACTTAGCAATTTTGTCCCTGGGTGTGTATCTCAAATAAATCCTCACAAGGGTATTCTTGGCAAATACATGTACACAGAGAGCAGCATGATTGTAGTACCTGGCAACCTAGTTGTCCATCCATGAAGAAACTGAGAAATAAGATGTGGAGATGTATGAGGTCCTGCTCTCAGGGGCAAAGGTCTAAGTGAGTGTGGACTAGAGAAATGTACAGAAGCAGGAGTGACCAGCTACCTGGACCTCCAGTTTTGCTCTATCCCATTTAGAGTCACTGTCATTGTCATCCCATTGCTCATCAATTTGCTTGAGCGGGCACCAGTAACGTCTCTCATTGTGAGACTTATTGTTACTGTTTTTGGCATATCCAATACCCCACGGGTAGCTTGCCAGGCTCTGCCGGGAGGGCGTGATATTCTTGGTAGCTTTCCGGGCTCTTCGAGAGGGGCGGAGGAATCGAACGCGGGTCGGCTGTGTGAAAGGCAAACGCCCTACTGCTGTGCTATCACTCCAGCCCATTCTAGAGTAGCACAGAGAAATGTGGGCGGCAGGTGTCTAACTTGTGTTGAACCCTGAACCTTGACTATGACTGAAGAAGCAACATTTACTCTGCATTTCCTCCCCCTACATAAAATCTCAATGGTGTCCTACATAAGAAAATAAAATTGTATCTAACATAATCTGTAAGGAAAACAAAAGACCCAATGACAGCAGGATGCTCTTAATTCTGTGGCGGTTGGGAGGGAAAGAGGGTTTACTAGTTTAACTGGTAATTAGGATTTATAGTAAAGGTAAACAGTGCTATGTCACAGAATCAGAAAGATAAGCTTATCGAGCAACAGGACACCAAAAGGAAAAGGCAGAGTAAAGATGCATGTGGAACAGAAGTGTCAAAATGCCACCAAATAAAAGATGCTGTTCAAGTGCTTAATAAAATAATTTAATTGGTTTCCTATCTAACCACATCTCTAAATGCCAGTATGTAAAAGACAATCTCAAATGAATCAATGATTCATTTTTATTTCATCAATGAAATAAAAGAGATATTTTTAAAAATTATTAAAGAAAAAATATAGTATATTCAGTGTAGTTTTTATTAAATAATTAAAAAAGCAGAGCTAAGGAGAAAGTTCGGGGTCAGCAGGGAAAATTTGACATTCACAGGATCCAGTGACAACAGAATGACAAACTGAGTTATGAAATAATCCCACAATTAAATAATGTACCAGCCAAAATGAATTAATTACAGCTACTTGCCAACATAGGATTCGTTTTATATCTATTATTAAAATTTTAACTTTCAACAAATGTATTGTGAGAGAAAAATTAAAAATCCAAAGATACTGGTATGTATCCATACATACTTAGCAGTTTGCTTTTCCCCTATATTCAGTTTTATTTTCCTGGAACTGTCTTAAATACATAAATTGTAAGTGCCGTGATCTTTAGACATTAGACAATCTCTGGCCAAAGGACAGACGTAAACAAGAGCAGGAATACAGGAGAGGAAAATTCAGAAATGCTTCTTGGAACAATTTTAGCACAGCGGATAGGGCAACCTAGGTTCGATTCCCCCATCCCTCTCAGAGAGCCCAGCAAGCTACCAAAAGTATCGCACCCATATGGCAGAACCTGGCAAGCTACCCGTGGTGTATGCAATATGCCAAAAACAGTAACAACAAGTCTCACAGTGGAGATGTTCCTGGTGCCCGCTCGAGCAAATCGATGAACAACGGGATGACAATGCTACAGTGAAGTACTACATGGTAAAGCAAATTTTACATCAAAAAGTACCTTAGCTAGAGGCACTTGTTCAGTCTGTCTTGCCATTTTGAGATTAGGTTATCAGGTTTTATCACTTATAAAATTTTAGCTTGAGATGGAATCTCTCTTCTAACCTATACATTAGAACATTATGGAAGGTTTGTATTTTATGGGATAGCTCGAGTTTGCAAATATTGCTTCCCTCTATAATTTAACAAAAAGTCTTAGATGTTGAAGGTCTCCTGAAAGTAAAATGCTTGTTTGGGGATAATGTAAAACTTAAGTTCTAGTTTTGCTTTTGGTACTTAATACAACAATTTTTTTAATGTGTGGCATAGCAGGATTCTCAAGTTTATACAAAATCCTTTGTAACTTTTCATCAGAACACTTCAGATTTTGGCATCATATGATTCTCAGACAGATGTATCTGAATAATTTCTTTTCTCATATTTTTTACCTTCAGCGCCATATTTCTTTAGTAAATGTTAAAGAATAAAAGGCTGATGAAGAGAAGATTTAACGTTTAATAGTCTGAGTTCAAATTTGATCAACTTACTAAGTAAAATGTCCTAGATTTTAGCATACTCATCCAAAACATACAGACGATCATTGCATTAATTTTGCCTTTCTCAGTCTCATTTCTATTCATTTTACTTTTATACTCAATTCAGGGTAGCTCAAAGAGCAAACCAGAAAGATCAGACTGCTGACAATTCATGAGTCAGCATAATTAGATCTATAAGATCTTAAGTCCTTCTCACTATCTCTTTTCTGCTTCTCCTCAAATATTTCCTTTTGCAAAACAACTCATCGTTTGATTGAAAACCTGTTTCCAACTGAGAAAAAGTCACATTTTCTACGTTAGCAGTCACAAGAAAAGCAAAGCATGTGTGTGCAGGGGCGGGAAAAGTTCTTTTACCCATCATTGCTTTATCTCAAGGGCACATACTAACTTTTAAGTTGAGTATTGCTCCCCAAAGCATGAACTATCATAACTGGTACCTCTGGGATCACATACTTTTCCCTAATAACAAAGAAATGGACACCATTTGTGTTTGGTAGATGAGACCCTCATGCATTGGAAGATAATTTCGTTCACACATTGAAATAACATCTAAACAAAAATACTAGCTTTCTCTAAGACAACAATTCCCCTAAGTGACATCTAAAGAAAGCTAATACTCTGGGACAAGTGGTTTCTGTATTTTAAAATATATTAAGTCTTAGGTTAAAATGGCTTTTATTTTTCAAAAATTGGCTTGACATTGGAAAGAGAGGAACACAGGATCATGTTAGAATGAGATATTTGTTCAAAACAAATCATTTATTGCAGAAAATGGTGGCAATTGTTTATATACTCTTTACAAAGCAAATTATCTCCAAAATTAAGGAAACAAATATTGGTTTCATGCTTTATATATATATTTTTTGAGAAATGAAAGCTGCAGTAAAATCCCTAATGTTTTTATGTGCCCACAATAAGCTAAATATCTCATTTTCTATCAAGAACTAAATGCGCTCCAGGGTATGACTGTGTCATGATAGTTTAGCTTAATGGGTGTGAGGTAAATGTGCTACTTTCTGGAGGGAAAACTCTAAGATCATTGCAACGTTTACAAAATGAGGCACATTTTTTTAAATAAAATTGCACAGTTGGAAATGACCTGTCAAGTTCATCAAATATCCACCATGAATTTAGAATGACAATCAAAATATTCCAGGGAAATAATTACCCTGTAAGAGACTTTTCAGATGTCTTCCAGGGAGAATTCCTCAGGGAATACACTTTACACAGTAAATCAAGATCTACCTTCCCCCCTTTCCGTTCAGCTGCCAGAAGGTAATCAGTTTATAGTACCGCTCTCAGGGCAGTAGTTGCGAAACCTGGTTATTTGTGTTTGTAAAATACAGATGTCCAGGTCACATTCTAGACTTCTCCAAATAATGGGCCCAGGAATCATTCGGCTTTGTTTAAGTTTCTCCCAGCTATCTATGTTCAACCACTTTGATCCATGTCATTTGGCTTTGGGAAATCATGACGTTCAACTCAAAGGAAATCATTAACCATGATCCTAGGATAACAGTACCAGGAGAACCATGTTTCCAGAGGTATTAGGCAATGGAGGGGGATGAAAGAAATCAAGTGTTCAGCTTTGGAAGCCCTGAACACTGAAGGATATTCATGAAACTATAGTTTCAAATTGCACTTTCAAATCATCGATGCTAACATTCTGATCATCAACTCTAAGATCCAGCTGTCACTCCTCTGCAGGGATGTTGGCAGGCTGATGGATAAACGCCCAGCACGAGCCCACATGACCCCAGTGGCTCTCTTGTTTGCAATCCACAGCGTCACCAAGGAGTGTGTGATCTTCAACGCAACACAACAACACAACTAAGTGTGTGATGCCCTGATCTTTCCAGCAGCAGCAGCAGCAACAATAACAACAAAAGAAAAGAGGAAAAAATGAATTTAAATTAATAACAAAAATAAAGTCGCTGGAGGTAAAATTGGTAGAATTGACATCCTCTTGGTTTTAGAACATGAAGAGAAAGAAATGAGATTATGGCGAGAGGGAAAAGACTGAGAAGCTTCTATCATTCTACATAAGAGTGTTTCCTGAATTGTTTGTTTGTTTTTGCTTTTTAGCATTGGTGAGATTAATGTCATTTAATCCCATCTGTGTTTGTAAAATCATATACATATGCATAAAATTAAGAAATTATAAATATTTAGGATATTTAATAGTTTCACTTTTTTCTCCAGTTTATCAAAAAAAAGAATGCTATATTATATATGGAAATATATTAAAAATTTGATAGAAATTTCTAGATATATACTTACATATAAGGATATTCATTTAATAAGGAAAGTTTCCAGAAGGAATTAAGAAGGAGCTTCATTTATCTATTAGAGATTAGAATTGATCTGACTTAAATTAATTAATCTCCTAGTGGGGCTAGAGTGTGCTTTCAGCACCGGCACCATTACAAACACACACTAGCAACATCATTTGTGCCATGTGAAGTTATATCCAGGTCTCAGAAGAGTGCAATAAGTCCTCAAAAATTACCCATTGAGTGAATGAATGAGTGAATTAACTACATATAAATTTTAAATCTATGATGGGAAAAGCCAGTTGGATTTTCAAATTGTATTTTTATGATTCCATGCAATGGTCCCCCTGGCAAGTTAGAATGAATTTTTCCCATTTTCATAAAGACAATTGAAAGAGACAAATGTTTAAAGAATTTGCTTTTAAGTTTCCTGCATTGTTTTTCTCCATCAAGTTCATACTCTGGCTCTAACCAAGTAATTTGGAATTAAAATGGGATGTCAGAAAGGAGATAAATATCGCTCTGGATGAGAGATGTGTGCTGAAAGTGGGTAAAAGACCAACTATAATGGCCTCCCAATATCTATATTGCAAACCATAATGCAGAGAGAGAGAGAGAGAGAGAGAGAGAGAGAGAGAGAGAGATCTGCCATAGAGGCAGGCTGGGGGTGGAGTGGCAGGAGGGATACAGGGTACAGAGGGTGGGGTATATCGGTGGTGGGAAATTGTAAATTGGTGGAGGGAAGGGTGTCAGAACATTGTATGACTGAAACTGGATCAGGAAAGCTCTGTAACTGTATCTCACAGTGATTCAATGAAAGAAGGAGGAGGAGGAGGAGGAGGAGGAGGAGGGATGGGAGGTGGAGGAAGAGGAGGAGATAAATAGCCATGATGGGTAGACTGAAATGCAAAAATTAGTCAGGTTGTAGATATTTCAGTAGTTGAGAAGAGGGACTAATTGAGGAACAAGGCTATGTGGCATGTTCTGGAAATAAAAGTTAAGATTTCTTTCATTTGAGTCTTACAAGAAACAAGACAATATAAATAATTTTCATTCTGCATAATGGAATAAGAAAATATTTGAATCAGAAATTTGTACGTTATTGTTTCAAACAATTTAAAGTGTAAAAAGATTTAAATTAGTAGATAACAGTGTGTAGATTTTGTTTTTAAATTTTAAATTTTATTCTGTTTGTTTCTTATCAATATGAATATTAGATAAGTTAATATTTAATAATATTAAATATGTATAAAGATATTTAATTTTTGATGACATAAAACTATAGAAATCTATACCTATGTTTACCATAAATTTTAAACAGATATCAGAGTTTGGCATCTATGATTTATATTTGGACATTTCTTAATGGTGTATTTTGAATTTGGATTCTATAGGTCCAATCTAGGTATTTCAAGTAAGAGATAGCAGATGGTTGGAGGGATAATATAACCCATGGGATGAATATGTTGCATACTTTCTTGGTCTCTAAAATGTTTCCTGATATTGGCCACATAGAACAAAAATAATGCTGTAGAACTAAGCTTATCAGGGTGAGGGAAAGGGAGGAGAGGGGACGTTCTGCTGTAGGTTACGGTGCTGGAAAAGTATTGTAAATCAGACGCTACATTTTTAAAGAGAGCAAAGCATAATTATGTTTCTAGTATGTACTTCATTCATTATATGATTTTTAAACTTTGATTCATTATAGTGGTAAATGTAGACTGATTCAAACCTTTCATTAATGTTTAAAACTGAAAGAAGACAAAAATGACCTGTTGCAACACCCAAGAGCCATCACAAGTGGGAATTCTTTTCTTTCTATAGAAATGTGTGCTTGATTGTTCGATCTCATCAGCTATTAAGAATGCATGAAACTGGGGCTTGAGCAATAGCACAGTGGGTAGAGCGTTTGCCTTGCACATGGCTGACCCAGGTTCGATTCCCAGCAACCCATATGGTCCCCTAAGCACCGCCAGGAGTAATTCCTGAGATGCAGAGCCAGGAGTAACCCCTGAGCATCACCGGGTGTGACCCAAAAAGCAAAAAAAAAAAAAATGCATGAAACCATGAGAGGTTCAATCTTTTAGTTATAGAGATCAACTGAAGTTTTAGCTAATACAAGGCTTGATATTCTAAATAGTATATAGTTTTATAATTTAGTATCATCATTTGGTTTGTTTTTAAAAAAAGGCCTAAATCGAAGAACTTTGAGGATTTTCATCTGGAGTCAAATAAAGATGCCTTTACTGGCAGACCCGCAGACCAGTGGAACAGGGTGAAAAATCCCTACACACAACCTCAAATGTATGACCATCTAATCTTTGATAAGGGAGCAAGAAATGTGAGGTGGAACAAGGAAAGTCTCTTTAACAAATGGTGCTGGCATAACTGAACAACCACATGCAAAAAAATGGGCTTAGACTTTGACCTGACATCATGAACAAAAATCAGATCAAAATGGATTAAAGATCTAAACATCAGACCACAAACCATAAGGGACATCGAAGACAAGGTCGGCAAAGCCCTCCATGATATTGAAGCTAAAGGTATCTTCAAAGATGACACGCAACTGACCAACCAAGTGGAAACAGAGATAAACAAGTGGGACTACATTAAACTAAGAAGCTTCTGCACCACAAAACATACAGTGACCAAAATACAAAGGCAATCTACATAATGGGAAAGGATATTCACCCAATACCCATCCGATAAGGGATTGATATCAAGGGTATATAAAGCATTGGCTAATCTCTACAAGAAGAAAACATCCAACCCCATCAGAAAATGGGCCGAAGAAATGAAAAGAAACTTTTCTAAGGAAGAGATAGAATGGCCAAAAGGCACATGAAAAAATGCTCTGCATCACTAATCATCGGGGAGATGCAGATCAAAACAACTATGAGATACCACCTCACCCCACAGAAAATGACATACATCCAAAAGAACAAAAGCAACTGCTGTTGGAGAGGATATGGGAGAAAGGGACCCTTCTACACTGCTGGTGGGAATGCCGACTGGTTCAGCACTTTTGGAAAACAATATGGACGATTCTCAAAAAAATTAGGAATTGAGCTTCCATTTGATCCAGCAATGCCACTTTTGGGAATATATCCCGGAGAAACAAAAAGGCAGAGTCGAAATGACATCTGCACTTATATGTCCATCACGGCACTGTTTACAATAGCCAGAATCTGGAAAAAACCTGAGTGCCCAAGAACAGATGACTGGTTAAAGAAACTTTGGTACATCTATACAGTGGAATACTATGCAGCTGTTAGAAAAGATGAAGTCATGAACTTTGCACATAAGTGGATCAACATGGAAAGTATCATGCTAAGTGAAATGAGTGAGAAAGAGAGGGACAGATATAGAAAGATTGAACTCATCTGTGGAATATAAAATAACAGAGTAGGAGACTAACACCCAAGAATAGTAGTATATAATACAAGGAGGTTGGCTCCATGGCTCGGAAGCTGACCTCACATGCTGGGGGAAAGGCAGCCCAGATAGAGAAGGGAACACCAAGTAAAATGTGGTTGGGGATCCCACACGAGAAGAGAGATGCGTGCTGAAAGTAGACTAGAGACTGAACACTATGGCCACCCAATACCCCTATCGCAAACCACAACAACCAAAAGGAGAGAGAGAACAAAATGGAATACCCTGCCACAGAGGCAGGGTGGGGTGAGGGCGGGACGGGATTGGAGGATGGGAGGGATACTGGGTTCATTGGTGGTGTAGAATGGACACTGGTGGAGGGATGGGTTCTCGAACATTGTATGAGGGAAACAGAAGCACGAAGATGGGTAAATTTGTAACTGTACCCTCATGATGACTCACTTATTAAAAAATAAAGAAAAAAATTTTAAAAAACAAAGAGTTCAAAGTAAGAAAAAAAAGAGTTTTACATCTGATTAAAAATATACTTCAGTAAAAAATAAAATAAAATAAAGATGCCTTTACTAAATACAGTGTTAAAAATAGTGATAATTATCTATCTATCTATGCATGTATATGTGTATATATACATACATATATATGTGTATATACATACATATATACACATACATATATATAATCTGTCATGGGTTATGTGTGTTCATTTACTTACATGAAATTTCAGGTAAGCAATGGTAATCCTTGGTTTTCTCCTTCCTGCAGTAAGATCCAACTCTCCAGGATATGGAAGCAAATAAAACCGAAAGTGATACAAGGAAGTTGGCTGTTCATACTGGTCCAATTCCAGCTGGGCTTACTCATGACCTCCATCCAGAGAGCCCAAGATTCTGATTGTTCCTTCTTTCCACTGTACAACAGGCCCTGAAGTCAACCATGGAAAATAGGCCAAACAAAGGAAAATATGCAGTCATATTTTTAATAATAATTGTGTTCTGATCAGAACGGGCAGAAGACAACCTGCAGAAGGGATCCAATTTTCATGCTTTGATTTATGGGGATTGTAGTATAATGTTTCTAACAGTGAGATCTTGAAATTGACTTCAGAGTCTGCTCTGCCACTTACACTGTGTTTCAATTACTTGACCCCCAGAAGAATCTGATTATAATTCATAGAATAGTGCTTGACGTCATGTACTCTTAAATGATAGTTGTCCTAACTATGTAAAACCAACAGTCTATAATTATTACTATGAATTCACTTAGATTATTTTCCGGTATTAGTACCCGAGCAATTTCATCACATTGTCTATCTTCATGTCCAAACTAGTTCCTGCAGTACTCATATTTTCAAGTTTTTGTAACAGGTTGGTACGGTTCAGTAAGTAATCTCAGCTCTCATGTTTGGCGTCCTCATTGTCCTTCCTTGGTAGTAACTCTGACAGTAGTTGATTTTCTCCCAATCACTAATAAGGTTTAAAACATATGAGTAAGGTGTCAACTTTGAAACATTAACCCCGTTCTTCTGTGCATGTTCTCTGATGCTTATAACCCCTAATCAAAGCTGACAGAAAAACAAAGAATTAAGTAACACAGAGAATGCTGTCCCCCACCATACAAGAAACACAAAGAATGCTATCTTAGAGAATGGTTTATACTCGCTTATTAGATGTCATAATAATAATTCTAGGTACTATAAAATAATTCTAAATATTTATGAGTACATTCACATATCTACCAGAGGAAGTGTATAGAGGAGACTCCTGAACTAGTGGAGAATCTGCAAAACAGGAAACACATAGCATCTATGATTAAATTTATTTTTAAAAATGGGTAAGTTGCAAAGTGTGCCATCTAGTATGTCTTTAAACACCGGTTTGTGTTGAACTAATTTCTCTGTAAATCTCACAATCATCTTCAAAACTTTCAATCCCAGACTTAAGCTCCCACATGGCCAGGATCCAGAGACACACAAATTAACCTCGGACCCGAGCAATTTGCTACAGAGATAGAGATGATCTTGGACTTTGCCATAGGTCATTTCCACTGGGCTGCTCCAGAAGGGGGTAGGTGCCATCCCTCTGCCTACCTCTAGAAATGCCAGTGACCGCCATTTTCCAGAAGTCAGCAATAAGCTCTAGGTATGAGCAGTGGTGGCACCAAACGCCAGGCCTAATGGGACAGGGGAGGAGTGGGCACTGCTCTTTGCCCTGCCCTGATGAGACTCTGAGATAGTGCCACTATCTATTTAAGCTTCCAGAAGACCAGGATTCAGAGACACACAAATGGACCTCAGACGCAAGCAACTTGCTGCAGTGACCTCTTAAGACCCTAACTATTAAAATTTTAGAATTCCTAAAGCGTGTGGCCACTCTAGCAGCCATACAACATGATATTTCATCCAAAACAAACAATACAAGACACACTGTCTAGCATTGCCTTTTTTGGCAGGTATGAGTGATGGTGGGTCTGGTATTGAAATATCGAAGGCAGAGAAAGAGAGTATTGTGCAAATTATCTGCCACACTGGCAGGGGGAGGTGTGGAATGGGGGGATGGGGAGATACTGGGGACTTTGGTTGTGGATAATGTACACTAGTGAAGGAATGGGTGTTGGATGACTGTATGATCGAAACTCAAACATGAAAGCTTTGTTACTATGCTTCATGGTGAACCAATAATTTTTTTTTTAAATTAAGTTAAATTAAAAAAACTTGCTATTCCAAATTTCCTCCGAGATCAGGTTTTCTTTTTCAAGTTAAACAAACTAATTTGATTACATTTTTATGTGCCATCATTTCACTCCCCCGAAAGAAGTTTCTACACAAAACTAAAAGAAATAGAGAAAAACCAAGTCTACTAATAGAGACTTTGGAATCATTAATAAGGAACAAGTCATGAATATAATTTATATCTTAGAGGAGAGATTACAGGGGAGAATAACAGATGATCAAGGATGAAATCTTGGGCAACTGCCAAGTTTAGTTGCAAGGAGGAAAGGAAATGAATCAAAGATGTAAGGAATAAGAACACAGTAGAAGGGAACTTTCAAGTAAGGGTCAGACAATTGAGTTGTTTGTGGTAGGAAGAAAAATGGGAGTTGAGAAAAAAATGTTTGGGGGATTTGCTTATTAGGAATCTGACAGTGATATCTGAAGAAGCCGTTTCATAAAGCGGTGGCAGGAGATCCCTGGTTAGAAGTCGAGAGTCTCTAGATATGGGGAGCAATGAGTTAGCTCTGTGTTTAGAGCCAAGTATTCTGTTCATAGATCTAATCTCCCCTTCTGCTGATCTGCATGTACTAATGCCTTTACCCAGGTTTATTCATTCTAATATCTCTACTGAGCTGGTCTTTACCTGGAAAAATTAACATGTCAGGAGATTCCGGATGTGGTTTTGTCATAGTACCAGGTATCTAGGATTTCGTCAGTGTATTTACACTGAACTATGGTAACCCTTAATCCCCATCCTTATAGTCTCACTCTCTTGATGAGTTTCAGCTTTGGCTGTGGGGTTGGCATGCCCAGTCCATGGAATTAAACCTGCCCTGATTCCCAGTAGTGACATTCTAGGAAACAGGTTTTATAGCACCTCTCTCAAGGATCTGGATTCTGTTACCAGACTTTAGTAAAACATGGACACTGATTTATATTTATCTTTAAGAGTTAGAAGAAATATTAAAGACAAGTTGATCCCAAATTTGTTTTACCTAATTGCTTTTTAAGCAAGTGCTCATTGCAACATCTTCTAAATCAGAATTTCAGCTCTTAAAGTCTGAGGCTTGGAGCACATTAAACTTTCCTTCTACCCTGAGGTTATAAGCACATTTTCACATACGTTGTTTGTGTGTGAAGCAAAATAGTTTCATTTAAAGAAATTTTCTTAGAAAAAAAATGACGGTAAAGAAAGAGATGAGTTCAAAAGAGAATATCGATATTGTTTTAACTTAATAATTGAAAATTACTCATTTTTTTTCCATATTTAGGAGATCTATATCTCACCTGGTTTCTCCAAGGCATGCTCTTCAAAACATGATTGCAGTTTTGTGCTTTATTTTTGTTATTGTTACTAGGGGCCAAAAGGAAGAAGAGACTGTGTGTTTTGTGTGTGTGTGTGTGTGTGTGTGTGTGTGTGTGTATGTGTCCATGTGTGATTTCAGTGGATTGAATCCAGAACATTACGTATGCAAGGTATGCACTCTACTATTTTTTTTAACTTTATTGAATCACTGTGAGATAGTTACAAGCTTTCATGTTTGGGTTACAAACACAATGATCAAACACCCATCCCTCCACCAGTGCACATACCCCACCACCAATATCCCCGGTATACACCCCCTTTTCCACCCTCCCCCTGCCTCCATAGCAGACAGTATTCCCCATACTCTCTCTCTACTTTTGGGCACTATAGCTTGCAACACAGACACTGAGAGGTCATCATGTTTGGTCCATTATCTACTTTCGGCACGCATCTCCCATCCCGACTGATTCCTCCAGCCATCATTTTCTTAGTGATCCGTTCTCTATTCCATCTGTCTTCTCCCCTTCACTCGTGAAGCAGTCTTCCAGCTGTGGGGCAATCCTCCTGGCCAGTAGTATCTACTGTCTTGCATGTCAGCCTCATGTGATGTTATTCTATACTACACAGAAGTACACTCTACTATTGAGCTACACCCCTGGTACTGATAGAAGTTTATTGAATTATTAAGTTGTTTACATTAAGAATCAGAAACTTTGGTGGTGGAAAACGTACACTGGTGAAGGAGGTGTGATTGAACATTGTATGACTGAAACCCAATCATGAACAGCTTTGTAACTTGTGTATCTCATGGTGATTTAAAACAAAAAGAAGAAGAATAAAAAATTTTGAAGTCAGTCAAGTCTTTCTCAACTCATTCTTCAAATTATCACTATTGAATAAGTCTTTAAGACTCAATCTTAGCTTTCTCACCTGGCCAAAAATTTGTATTAATACCTTCCTACCTCTCCTTGTTTTACCAGAATGTTCTTTTGGAGAATGACTGAGTAACTAAGACATTTTTCTAGAATAATAGAAACTTTTGAGTAAGCTCCATTTTTGGTCTCTCCAGTGCAATTAGAAAACTCAATAATAGAAGTGACAGAAAGCTCCTTTTCAAGGCCAGTAAAGCCGTGCGCCATCTGAAACAGTAATTAGGATGTTCTCTCTTGGAACATACTCTGAAGGGAGATTCTGGACCACGGTTGAGAAGTTGTGTCATTTTCCTGCATTAGCCAAAAAGTTAGAGATAAAATAAATTTAAATCTCTTTTCAACTTGATCTGTGACTGTATAAGATATTCATCACCCAAGAGACATCACTAAAATAGTCTAGACCATTGAGAAATGATATCGACCTAATATTATCTGAAAGTGCTCATTTCTAGTTTCTCTGCCATTGCTCTTCTTCCCAGTAATTTTTATTTTCTGCCCGTGCTTCTGAGATTCTTTACTACTGAAGAGAGATATATTGTGAAATTCAGCAAAATGACTAAGTTAAAGTGTGATGATGGGTTAATGAGCTGTCAGACTCCTGAAAACAGTTTCTGTGGAAGGGTAAATGTGATGACATTAACCCTTTAAACATTAAATTAAATTCAATAAGCATTTAAATGCTGTGTAATTTAGCAAAAACTCACTTTCAGTAGCTTTAACTAGAACTTTCATTATGTCACACACTATGGTATGTAGAATAATAGCTCAAATGTGGTACTTAGCATGTACATACATCATATCAGTATATCATATCAAATTCTTGAGTAGTTTATGTCCTTATACGAGTAGAATCCAAATGTCTAAGTTAATTATATTAGTCATTGACTCTAATCAATACAAGAGAAGTAAATGGAGAACATGATGTTCCCTTCATCTCCATAGATGAATAAATTTATGATTCCTGCAACATAAATTAAGTGTAACTAAACCTGGGGATTGGATTTAATATTTTGTGTTTCCATCTATTTGGACAGAAGACAAAATAAACTTTAATCCCAATGAATCTTCCCAAGAGAAATTTCAGTCATATTTGAATCTTTCATTCGGTCTGGTTTTAAAAAAATAGCTTCAAATTGGACAGAGAATAATGAAAAATTCTGGACAGGGGCCAGAGAGATAGTACAGTGGTAGGGTACTTGCCTTGCATGTAGCTGACCCAGGTTCTATCCCCAGAATCCCATAAAGTCCCCTATACACTTCCAGGAGTAACCCCTGAGCATCACTGGGTAATAGGCCAAAACACAAACAAACAAAAAATTCTGGACAAACCCAATTTTAGTCATTTAAAAATATAGTGTTGCTCGACATAATTGTAGGAGAGATTTGTCTCAGCACCAAACCTACTCTCCCCCTCTCTCTTTTTCACACACACACAAACTCTCTCTATATATAATATATGTGTATAAATGTAAAATATATAAAAGTTTCATCCAGGGCAACTCGGGGAGGGGGTGCATCCTCCCATCTGTCCCAGTAGAGCCCAGGCAGCTGAAAACCAGAACTCAATCACCACCATGCTCACAGCCGACTTCTACAGGCTCAGAAGAGTCTTATCCATGAGTGAATCTGCTGAATAACTTAGGTATGTGAGACCTGTAACTGAAATCTTCAGGCTTGCAAGGAGTCAGGATGGGTGACTTACCCCCATCTCCCTATGCTTCCAGGAATCTAGAAGTCATGCCCAGGAACTGCCTCTGGATCCATATAAGCTCACTAATGGCCCTTATCCAGAGACTCAGAAATAAATCTCTTGGAAGAGAGCAACACAAGCAACACGTCGCAAAGATGCCACCAGACCCCACCAGACCCCACACCAGTCTGTCTCATCCAGATAACTTGCAGGGGTGGGGGCAGTAAGTCCCCCTCACCCATCCCAATAAAGTCCTGACACCCCAAAACCTCCAGAACACAATTGTCGCCATACCCACTTCCTCATACTCTACACCACGGATGTACCAAGACAAGGGCTTAATGGCTCCAGGATGAAATACAATAATCTTCACACACTTTTCTCTATAGAAACTCTTTGGATCATTTTTAGTGGATTATTCATAGCAAGCAGTGCAAAATAAATTATTCATGTCCTGCTTTGAGGGCAGGCTTTGGGCATGGGGTGGAAACATTCAAACTACGGTGGTGGGAAGGCATAATGGTGGTGGGATTGGCGCGGGAATATTAAGGGTAAAAAACTATTGCGAACAACTTTAACAAAATAAAATTTAAAAAATTTTAAAAGTAAAAAAAACCACTGCATGCAGATTGCAGGATTATCTTCAAATCTATGTCATCACACTACACCCTCAACAAATCACCAAAAACCCTCCACTGCAAATTACTAAGGCCAGTGGCAAAGAGAGAAGAATGAGGACCCAGCTGGTTGCTGATTTGTAACTTCTCCGGCACTCCCAGCTCCTGCCTCTGGCTGGATCTACTTCGCTCTTTTCTCTAGTCTCTCCTTCCCCATGTCTCTCTCTCTGAACCCTTTTTTGCTCATGGTGCAATACATTGACAGTCACCAAAGGCACCAAAAGATCTTACAGGAAGAACATTGAGGCGATATTATTCTCTTGTATCTGTAGGCCAGTAATCTAGGCCTCTGGAAAGAAGATATAGAACCAAAACCGAAGCCTTCCTTGGGCTGAAAAGCACTCGGATTTACATACCAAAGACTGGGCTGGGCTGCCACATGAAATCTACATTGTCAATTACAAACTAGGCAGCACCTGAAATCTACATCCCAAAGACTAGGCTGGGCCAGAGCCTGGAATCTACAATGTAACAATTCAAGCTTTCAGCAGGACCCATCAATGATGAAATCCCCTGGTTGTGTTTCTTTTCTCCTTGTCCAACAAACATATGAGTTTTGTATGGGCAGAGCAAGAGACGCATTAAACTTTTAGAATTGCTCTCCTGGGGTCATCTCAATCTCAGACTACAGTGCTCTGGCTAGATTAGTCTTTCCTATCCCTAGCAGGGTCCTAGTCTCGTCATTACTTTAAGATCATGACAGCACTTGTCCATGATCAGATTCTTAACTTACAGTTAAGAATGAGGCACTTTGGCCAGGCCCATCTCGATGCCAGGGTAGCACATAACTTACCGCTTGCCCTGGGTCCGTCTTGTCCCACGTCGGGACCCTGCTTTGGGGATGCTAGGAAGTAAGGGCAGCTGAGGCTACAGTCAAGAAAGCAGATGCCCGGGAATTAATAATATTCAAAGCCAATTAAATGTCTTTCTTTGTCCATACAAAAAGGACTTGCTCTGAATAAACTATGCAAAGGACTCAAGGAGAAGAGAAAAACATTACTTACAAGTCAACAGAACACTAAGAAAGAAGCTACAAATAAACACAGAGGAATGGGAGCACTGTGACGGGAGTAACCCAATAAACCTAAACTACTTGAAGCTATGTAATCCTACACTCCTCCATAGCCCACTTGACAGTCTTTATTCTTTTTTCCAATTCCCCATTCCTACTGGTAATATCAGTTCAGCTACCAGAAATAAAGACTTTGCATCTTTATATTCCATGTGTGAGTGAAATAATTGGAAAGAAAATAAATTATTGGCCAAAAATAATTATTCACAAAGGCTATCATTTCAGATGAGTATATGAAATGTACTTAAAAAATCAAAGTATTTTATGAAGAATTACCAAAACTCTTTCTTCTTTATTCTATATTTTCCTCTGTGATAGAATTCAAAGTGATATTGGCATGAATTCATTGATTTAGGTTCTTAGATGAGTGAATCATAAAATTCAGCTAGTGTTTTTCCATTAAGCATCTGACAGATATTAAGATAAACTGATCATATCAACCAAGACTTATTAAACACATGTGCCCTTCCTCATGATTGATATCTCTACATCCCCACAAACAGATAAGAAAAGATATCAAAGCTACATGAGTAAAGTGAAAACAAAAATCAAGGACTTTCAAAGTTAGGTCAATGCTTTGCCCTCATAGATTCTCCACTATGGCATCCTAAAAGCCTATTTCAATTGCTAAACTGAACACAGTACCACCCACCCCCTGCCACGTCTTCCCAGCATGCTTCTCTGATTCGTCCTGTCCTAAATGATAGCAGCCCCACCTCTTTGTCCTGGTTAAGAGTCAAGGATTTGGCATTTGCTCTTCTCCGTTTCTCTTGACATTCAGAAAATGAGCACATACTGACAACTCACCCAAATCCAGTTATAAGACCTCCATCACCTCTATACTACAAAGGGTACCAAAATGAATCTCCCCCTCTGCTGCATCTTCCTTCTTCCTCATACCCCTTATGAGATTCTCAAAATCATCCTGTTGCAGGACAAGGTAGATCACTCAGGGGACTAGACTATGTGCATTGCCATGCACAGAGCTCCAGATCTGATCTCTCACATCAAATACTCTCCCAAGAACTGCCAGCTTGGCCCCATCTCTGCTGGGAAGGTTCTAAAGGAAAGAAGAAATCAACTCAGAATGATTGTGTTGCATTCCTTGCACCCCAGAGGATGCAGACCTCAGGAATAACTCTCCTTAACATGATATCAAGCTCCTACTTACTTGGACTCTTAACAGAAACCTTGTATTTTTGCAGGGTATCCAGATGTATCCTGCATGCCGAAAGTTTGCCTTAAATGTGACATCCCTCTGCACCTTTGCACCATTATGTTGACTATCCTTACCAATTCCATGAGCTCCTGTGATCTATTTCCAGTACAACCCTTCTTGGAGTCAGGGTGTGGTTCAGCAACAAGGTTCTAGGTTTGATACCCAGCAGCACCCAGTAAAAACATCATCTTTAAAAGGTTTTTCTCAAATTTCACTGCCAATGAAGAATCCACTGTTACTGTCACTGTCATCTCGTTGCTCATCAATTTGCTCAAGCACGCACCAGTAACATCTCCATGTAAGACTTGTTGTTACTGTTTTTGGCATATAGAATATGCCAAGGGGAGCTTGACAGGCTCTGCCGTATGGGCGAGATACTCTAGGTAGCTTGCCAGGCTCTCCGAGAAGGGTGGAGGAATCAAACCGGGATCGGCTGCATGCAAGGCAAACTCCATACCAGATGTGCTATCGCTCCAGCCCAATGAAGAACTCTTTTTCTCTCGATTCTTCACTATACATATATATATAATATATATATATATATATAATTTCGTTATTTGTCCATCTTCCTTGATAGATGAGAAACACTTAAGGATGACAGACTTCCTGTCGCAACATGGTAGTGTATGAATAAATGCTCAATAATATCTTTCTGCATTGAGGTGAACTTTTAGCCTCTTTGAATGGGACATTTTAGCTACAGGAAAGTTAAGCATCTTCCCTGCGGCTACAAATCTAGATAATAGAGGAGCTGATGAAATTAGACACCGTGTGCTTTCAGATTCCAGCCCAATAACCACTCTGTGTACCTAGCTGCTTTCATATTTGACACTGTTTTCCTAAGGCGACACTTTTCTCAACATTTTCTATTTCATGTTAGCAAACTTCTGTTGGTAGAAATTCATTTGGAAATACATTGCTTTTCCCTGAAGCCATGACTGCGTGTTCCCAGAACCCATCCCTGGCCTAGAGCTGGCCACGCCCACTAACCTCAGGTGAAGACAAGAGCTAACCCATGACGGTGCTCTGCTTCTCTGGGTGAGTCAGGGACAAGGAATACCAGTTCAGGGGTTGAGAGCACTAAAGAGAGAGAGAAGTTCACTTTTCATTGATTTCATGACACCTCTTTCAGGAAAACATCAAACGAGAGGAACGCAGTGCTGAGAGGAGAGTCTGAGGTCATTGTTTGGGCACCTTTGGCCAGTACAGGAGCATCTCTGGAATGTGTCAGCTTGACTGTACCACATGTCCCAGAATCCCCTTCATTGTATCTCATGGGTGAAGAAGAAACACAAAATCTACTTTGGCATTGAGTTTGGAAGACAAAAATGACGGTGATTGCACAAGCATGACTCCAGAGGCCAGCTAAACTACTTTTGGTATGGGCAGCTCTTTGCAGAATGTCTCCAGACTGAGAACTAAGCCGCGGCCCCATGCCTGCCCAGGAGGGGAAAGGTATTTCTCTCTCTTGCCTTTTTCCTTGCCGGGGGTGAAAGGCGTGACGACCACCATATTATGAGGACCATGGATGAGAGTTACAAGCTTGCAATGATCCAATATCTGGAAGAAATTTCCTTGGACTTAGTTGCTAAAATACAGAAATCCGAAACCTATTGCGGCCGCGCGACCTCATATCTCTTCACAACAGGTCTGACTCTAGTGGGGAACTTCTAACAATATTAGTGAGGCTTTTGTTGAAATATTGAATGTAACCAAAGTAAAGAGAAAGTAAAGTGAAATTTATCAGTTCAGGGGGTGGGGGGGATGGGAGGTATACTGGGTTTTTGGTGTTTTTTTTTTTTTTTGGTGGTGGAATATGGGTACCGGTGAAGGGATGGTTGTTTTAGCATTGTATAACTGAGACTTAAACCTGAAAGCATTGTAATTTTCCACATGATGATTCAGTAAAATAAAAAATTTAATTAAAACAAAAAATGAATCTGATGATATTGTTGATAGAAGGAATTGGAGCAGGACCTCCTAGATGGAACTCTAGCATTTGCACGGACTGGCCTTTGTCTAAATGCGGGGCAGCTGCCAGACTTACACCTGTTCCACTTGCCCTCAAGTGCCCTATGCCTTCATCAATCCCTAGCTGTATTCGTATTTTGCTTGCAAGGGACACCCCGTTTGCTTTTGGCACACCCCCTCATATGTGTCCGGTCCGATGTGGCCTGGAGGTGTAAGAGAGTGGTGGGAGCCTCGTCCATCCATCCATGACCGTGAGCATCCATTTGTCCACACTCGTTCCAGTTTATACTAGTTTTCCTCCCTGATAGTTTGCACTGAAATGGAAACAGCAGTCATTATGGAAATGGGCTAACCCACATCCAAAATTGTACAGGTTGAATTCTTTGAACATACCACTGTGCATGTGCATATAATAACTTTTGAACAATTAATCTCTTCTCTATGTGTAACTTGACTGATATGTACAGAACTATCTCTGAGCTTTTCCACTATATAAAAGGATAGGACCTTTTTAACATTTTAGTTTGTGAATTGTTTTTGTCATTAGCTGCTGCAAGAACTAATATACAAGATTATTAGGTCTTGACAAAATGGCTTAAGATTCCAAAGGCAGGAACTATGCTTCTTTCATCCTTAAATCCCCAGCAGCCAACCAACTGCCAGGTACATAGTAGACGCTTAACTAACAGGTGTTGCATGAACTAATGACAAATGGCTACAGAATCAAAAGTGCTCTCCTGGGGACCTTGGGTTAAAGCCTCACACAATGTGAGTTATGTGGAAGATGAAAAGCAGAATGAGAGGGAACTCCAGGTCTCCAGATAAAGTCATGAAGATCCATGAAAGTCTGGGCAGCAGCTGTGTCTTCCAGCTGGCAGCCACGGAGAAGAGGCAACACATGCTTGACAGCTCATGTTCACTGCTGGCACAACAGGTGCCTTGGGGCCCGGATCCTGCAGACGGAAGTGAGCTTCCTGTGACTCTTGAATGGAACTCACTCCATGGACATGACAGAGGGCATTTTTTTTTTAAATAGAAAATTTGAAAGCATATCAGGTTCCTTGAAAAGGAAGCATCTGAGAAAGGTGATTTCACAGTAGGAACCCCAGTGAATCATCTGAAAAATTTATGTCTGAGGTCAGCATAAATGCTAAACATTCTTATGCCTGTCTGGTGCTTTGCTCAGAAGTATGTGGTTCAGAGGAGCCATGAAGATGGACATTTCTGAGCAAAATTTTCCTGAATGGTTTGAAATTTACATATTTATATAAATTTATGTAATCTATAAATTTATATGAATTTTATATAAAAATTAAACTTGACAGGGAAAAAAATTACAGAATATAAACACATTGAATCAAAGGGCTGATGAAGTATGATAGGCTGATAATAAGAATTCAGGTCCTAAATATGATGCCATCAAACTAAGACTTTTATGGCGAAAAGAAAATAACATCCTGTTGAATGGGAAAGAATATTTCACCCTGTATCAGAAAAGAAATGAATATGAAGCACTCACCATGCTCAGATATAAAAAGCAAACAGCAACGTTAAAAATGGGGAGAAGAAATGAACAGGGACTTCCTGAAGAAGACACACAGATGGCCAATAGGTGTAGGAAACAGTGGTCATCATCACTTATTATTTATTTTCATAAGTGCAAATTTAAAATAGCAATGAGATATCTCATAAAAGTGAGAACGAATACATATTTATTCTTGTATATCTATGTTTGCATATAAATATAAACAGAAATGATCAGTATTATCAGGGATGTGGTGAAAAAAGAAACCTCATTCATTCTTGGTGGAAATGTTCCCTGGTTTAGCCTTGTGTGTGAAAGACAATATGGAATATAAGGAAGAAGAGAGCATGTATTAAACCAAATATGTAAGGAAGTTGTGGGATATATATGTGTCTATATATAAATATGTATATATAATGGAATAATATGCAGCTTTAAGAAAAGATGAAAAGAGTCCTTGAATCCTAGCTCTTTGATTCGTCTTCAAAGTATGCAGTGGGATAAATGATGAGAAAGGGCTGGAGAAGGGCTTCCATAGATTTCAGTATTAAGAAACTAATTTTGGGGGCTGGAGCGATAGCACAGCGGGTAGGGCATTTGCCTTGCACGCGGCCGACCCGGGTTCCATTCCCAGCATCCCATATGGTCCCCCGAGCACCGCCAGGGGTTATTCCTGAGTGCAGAGCCAGGAGTAAACCCTGTGCATCGCCAGGTGTGACCCAAAAAGCAAAAAAAAAAAAAAAGAAAGAAACTAATTTTGGACATATGACCTCCAGAACTGTAAGCCAATAAATGTGTGCTGTTTTAAACCATCAAGTTTGCTGCAGTTATCTTTTCTTTTATTAGTGAATAACCTTGGGGTAAAGTTACAGACTTACAAATTTTCATGCTTACGTTTCAGTCATACGGTGATCGAGTACCCATCCCTCCACCAGTGCCCATTTTCCACCACCAATGGTCCCAGCATCCCTCCCACCACCCCCACCCTGTCCCCTTCACCCCACCCCACCTCTGTGGCAGGGCGTTCCCTTTTGCTCTCTCTCTCTCTTTGGGTGTTGTGGTTTGCTACAGAGGTATTAAATAGGCATCATGTTCAGTCTATAATCTATTTTGAGCTCATATCTCCCATCCCTAGTAGAAATGCTCTACCTGGGCATCCTAAATACAATTTCTTTCAGCTAGGGGGAGCCCTAGCCATTAGAAATGAGTCATAAGAGGGGCAAAATTTCAATTTGAAATTTTTGTCTGCTCATTTGAAGGTCTTAGGAGTTTGAGTCCTGGGTTCAAATTCCAGAACTGTTTCTACATTTATCCATAGCCCAGTACTTAGCCTTGTACCACATCAACTTTGACAAATTATGTATCCTCTCTGGGCTTTGGATTCCCACTGTAAAATGAAGAAAATGATAAGCAACTGCCTAGTAGAAAATTATGGGAAGCAACTGAGTATGCATTTCACAAGAGGATATCCAAGCAAAAGAAGAAAATAAAAAAAAAGTACAGACGAATGTTTCTTTTTGCCTACAGTATAGTTCTATCTCATTCTATCTCATGGGTAATTAATTTAATGTAGACTGAATTTCCACTGCATATTGGCTAAAAGAGAGGACTAACTAGGTCAAGTCAAGATGCAATGGAACCATCGGCAGTAATGCAGGGACTGTTCCTTAGATCCTGGCTGAAAGAGTCCACCATTACCTTGACCCATGGATAAGGTAATGCATGGATCAAGATAATGCATGCCTGGAGTCATGTTCCTTCTGCCCAGCTGAAGCAAGACACCTAAGGACTCTAGAGTTTTCTTCCTGAATAGTCTCTGTCCAAAACCCACTTTTCAAAGGCAGATAATATTGTTGGTGTGTGCAAACTTGATCCAAGTGTAACCAAAGAGTGACTGTGTGGACAGAACCTATGAATACATGTTAGCATTAGAATACATTACAATTATACAATGTTAGTATTAGAATACATTAGAATACATGTTAGTTAGTACATAGTTACTATTGCTATCCAGGGCAGAACTAAGTTGTAAAAGGTTTAGATCTAGGACATATGTGATGATTTTCTCTAGACTGGTGAAAATAGGCACAATCACGGTGGGAAACAGGTGGTGTCAGACAAAGCTGAATATAAGATTCCCTATGACTAATCATTTCACTCAAGGATAACCAGCAGATATCAACATGTTGTTTATATATGTGCTATGTACATGTGACACATACGTGTCCACAAAGCTCTACATTTACACTGTTAGACTCGCATCAGAAACAACCTGGACTTTTTCCACATTAAGATGTACAAATAAATCACATTCTAGTACAGGGTATAACACTGATGATAGTGAAAATGAGTTAACTGCTACATATAACAGTATCAGTAAAGGTTAAAAATGGGATATTGAGGGACTGGAGCGATAGCACAGCAGGTAGGGCGTTTGCCTTGCACGCAGCTGACCTGGGTTTGATTCCCAGCATCCCATATGGTCCCCTGAGCACCACCAGGGGTCATTGCTGAGTGCAGAGCCAGGAGTAACCCCTGTGCATGGCCGGGTGTGACCCAAAAAATATTATATTGGGCCCCAAAGTGCAGATACAGAATTATTTTATTTTATCTATTATTTACAGCAGAGCCTAGCAAGCTACCCATGGAATACTCAATATACCAAAAACAGTAACAATGACTGTTTTTGGCATATTGGTCCTTATTCCCCTGACCCTGAAAGAGCCCCCAATATGCCATCGGGCTACACTAGCACACAACAGGGAAGAATGGAGACATTACTGATGCCCACTTGAGCAAATCAATGAACAATGGGGTGACAGTGATACAGTGATCTATTATTTATATAAAGTTCCAAACCAGGCAAAACAAAACTCGGGGTTGTTATTTGCTTTGGGTAGGAGGAAATGTTGGGGGTTGGAAGTATCTTTGTGGTTCTGCCCGTATTCTGTTTCTGGATCTGGGTAAAATATATCCTTATCAATGTGTGCCCTTTTCTTTTCTCAAATTTATTTATTCGTGTTGTCTTTATAGTTTAGGTAAGATATTTATAATAGTCTTGATATTTATGGTTTTGAAATACACAGTTACTATACTTCAACATAACTTAAGTGCCCAGACCCTCCCTTCATGTCCTTATATTGTATGTATGTGTGTGTGTGCATGTTACTTTTTCTCAGTTGAAAAAAGTGTTTTTTTTTTTTTAAATAAACCATGGGAATCAAATAAGACAATATTCACAAATTCTCTAAAGCTATGAATGACACCCAGTAAGCATGTTGACATTGGGTATCTTTACCTACCAAGAGACCTGTCTTTCCTAAAGCCAACCTTGATTCTTTGGACTCTTAGTTACAAAGTCTAATCACCTTACTGAACATGGAGTCTTATAAGATAACAAAGAGTAGTATCCTCAAATTCCAAGAGTCTTTTTATCCAATTCTCACTTTATTTGACAAAATCAGATGAATTTCTCTTCGACAATAAGTTTTCCTTCTGATAATGCTTTGCCTTTAATAACAGACTAATTAAGCAGGTTGTTTTACATTTTGATCATGAATTTGTATGTGTAAAATCTCCTATCTGTGGAGCTGTGCAAAGTCCTTTGCTAAGGGATTACACTTTATAGGATGTTTGCGGGCTCTCTCTCTCTCTCTCTCTCTCTCTCTCTCTCTCTCTCTCTCTCTCTCTCCCAGCTGGTTGTTGCTGATTGGTTGCCGTTTATTCAATCTCTCATCTCTTCCAACTCTCAACCTTCTTGCTCCCAAATTTCCCAACACTACCTTCTCCTCTAACCCTATGTCTCTCACAACCTTCTGTCCTCTTCTGTCTCTCTCTCTCTGTGTCTCAACCTTCCATCTGACTCCTCCAATCTACTTGTCCCTCTGTCACCATCTCTCTCACTCTTTCCCAAACTCTCTGTCTCACTCAGTCTACTAGTCCCTCTGTCACCGTCCCCCTGTCTCTCTTTGTAACCCTGCAATTCTTTCTTCCTGCTGTATCTATCTCCTCTATCTCTCTCCCCCTCACACACTCTTCTTCTATGTCTCCTTCTCTCTTCTACTCTCCCCTTCTCTCCCTGCAGCTGCTCTTTTTCTTCTCTCTCCATGCCCCCCCAACCACGCCTCACACGGGAAACACAATCAAGATATTTTTCCAGTCTTCCCGACCACCGGCAGCCCACGAGGACAAAATAGCCCTTAAGATGTGTTTCTCCTTTCTTTAGACCCTCAACTTAATTAACATATTTAATTCTACTTCCTAATATTTACCATTCTGTATGGACACAGTAATAGGCACTTTTAGGCTTGTAGCGTGACTCTCCTGGGGACATCTCACCACAGACTCAGACTACAGTCCTCAGATCAGTCATTCCTAACCCCAGCAGGCTCCAAATCTAGTTATGACTTTTGGATCATGACATAATTTGTTCATGACCAAGCTCTTAATTTATAGTTAAGCATTATGGCTCTTTGACCAGGCCCATTTCCATGCCAGGGTAGCTCACTGCTTGCCCCTGGTCCATCTGGTCCTGCTTTTGGAGATCCTGCTTTTGGGGATCTAGGAAGTAAGGGCATGGCAGAGCCTGGCAAGCTCCCTGTGGTGTATCCGATACACCAAAAACAGTAACAGCAAGTTTCACACTGCTACAGTGCTACAGGAAGTAAGGGCAACTGAGGCTTACGTCGAGAGAGCAGATGTCCAGGAGGTATATTATCTGGAGTCAGTCAACTTCCCAAGCCACAGGCTTGTCTTTTTAACTATCTTCCTGTATCCATACAAAAAGCAACTGCTCTAAAATAACTAACCATGCAAAGGACAGTAAGGAGAAGAGAAAGACAGTATTTATACGTCAGAGTCTGATCAGGAGACAAAGGTAATTGACAGGCTGTGGGGTAGTCAACAAACACAAGCTCCCAGCGGCCAGGGAGGAAGGGCAGACCAAAGTTATTCTACAGTATGTATGCGATTACTAGTATTTATTCAATTCCCTCATTGCTACTAATCCACAGAATTGTCAGAGTTCAGCTCTATCTTGTTTTTGATACCTGTCACATGCTTCTTTTAGTCTAGACTATATATTTCTCCTCTAAGGACAGATCATTAAATTAATGTCCATGATATTACATATGGATTACAGTGAATATATCCTCATAACAATTTCTTCTAGCTGAAATACACCAAAGGCAGGTGTAGTGGGGTGGGGGCTATAAAGCTATAGTAGTTTGTTTTTTTATAAAATAATTTTAAAGAACATTGTTATGGAGTAATAGGACTCATAGCATTATAAATGAAAATATTCTGCTAAAATAATCATGACTCTTTTATACTGGAAAAATAAAATAAAGAAATACTAATGTTATCAAACACTTAGGAGACTCAGCATGTCATTGTTTTGCAATTTGAGAACCACTAATTGAAGTTTAAATAACCTCTGAGGCAAAAATCTGGACATTTAGGTCTTCACAAATCCCAGTCCATGTGCCAGTACAAGTAAATTAAACTGCTTAAAGAATTTTACATAACCAAGAGGAGTTAGCTCATAGTCTAATGTGCAATTACCGAAAACAACAATCAGTAACTTTAAAAAAGACCCAAGTAGCCACTTTCTTACAATAATGTAAATGGAGTCAATTAAAGTACAGTGGGCTCCATCACTCCTCCCAAATGGAAGCTTTACCAAGTCAGACATTTACTCAGTTTGTAGTTTTGGACTGACCTCTCTGAAAAACCTAGAATCAATTTCATTGGAAGATTTAAGATGCTGTTAGTTGCCTGATGTTGATAGGCACTGGCAACCTATTTTGTTTGCCTGAGATTCCAGTAGAGCTGAGAATCCAAGCCATACCACGTTACCAGTTAGGGCAAAGAGTCAGCTATTCCCCAGGTGAGCATCTCCTAGACATTCTCTTGATCTATAAGCGACCATCTTAGCTTGATGAGACAGGTGGTCAAGAAGTACATCACACACCAAAGATGGAGGGAAAAGGGTTGGATGAATAATAATCTGCAAGGTTAACCCCCGCAGCCTTTAAGGAATCTCATACAGAATTATGAGATTCTGCAACAATAGGCCCAGATACAAGTTCAGCGGACCATTTCCCAGTTAACCAGGACATTCTCTGAGGAGGGTGGACCAAACAACATTATATTAGAGCAGTCTGACTCATAAGCTGTGCAGAGAGAAGATAAGATGACAATGTTCCCTCAGCTTCTCAAATCATCAAAGGAATTCTTTTTAATGTGAGATAAATGTCTTGAATTAAAACTACTCAAGGAACAAAAAATAAGGAAAATATACAAGGACACAGGAAGGGTCTCTGGAGACTGAGGGCAATTTTCTTTTCTTGATAAAGGCTGTTGATTAATGACATGAGGCTTGCCATTCTGTTTCCTTCTGGGTAGACCATGTGGAAGGAGGGTGAGCCATCTGAGTAATTAGGATGGGAAGATCTGAGTTAGAATGAACAGAGCAAATGAAATTAGTTTAAAGAATGTTACAGAAAGATAGGTAAGTATGCAAAATAATGTCTTCATAGAGATGAGAATAATTAACAGTTACCAAGGAATTGCATAGAGCAGAGAAGCTAATTCTTCTCTATAAACACTAAGACATATTTCACAAGCTCTAAAATAACATACATAGACAAATTTTTACACTTTTTAAATGTGAGCACATATAGAATATTACAAATAAAACTTAAAAAACACTTCTGTATCACGCATCACACTTAGAGGTAGATAGGATACATACACATACACGTAGAGAGAATGAATATTGTAATAAGTGATTGAAGTCACATGTAATCATCATGGACCTAAGGGCAGACGTGACGTAATTCTATCATTGTCTGCGAATGTGAATGTGTAACTGTATATTAATGCCCCTTCAGTTAATTTATGTACATCACTGGCTCTGTGTATGTTGAGCTTAATTACTATTTAAAAATCTTTTATCTAACTTCTTATTTTCTTATAAATAACATCCAAGTATTTCATAGAAACCTAAGAAACGTAGCTACCAACAAACATTAATGTGTACTTCATTTTGTTACTGAGACACTTGCAAAATAACTGCCTCTGACATGACAAACAATGCAAATAAAGGCAGGACAAATGACCTAATCCCTAAGAATAGCTTAAAGACACATCCAAACTTTGTGAGTCTGATTTGACTGACTCACTCATGATTAACAGTGTTGTTTTGTTTTTTTCTTACTGGTACATAAAATAATGATGCATCTTATGTCTAATGGTGCTTGGATTCTATTAGCTAGCTTATTACCACATCTTGTCTACTGCTAAGAATACAGAGGCTCAGATAAATTAATTGTTCCCAAGCCCATGGGGAGTGAGTTCTTGGAGACATCCTTTAAAATGAATTCAGTGTGATTCCAGAATTTACGGTCCTGTGCTAATGCATTATGACAAACCACTTCCAAAGACAGGAAGATAAGCACAATCCTTTGAAATTTCAAGTTAGATCTTGACACTTCTCAAGAAATGTTTATCCTCAGAGTAAAAGCCAAGAAGTCCTTGCAAGGATTTCTCGTGGATCATTGGACTTGCCCAACATTATCTCTCGGTTTCATCTCCTCCTTCTCCCCACATCACACCCCTGCCCTCATTCAGACTTTGGTTTCACAGACTCTGATTTTCCCTCATCATGCTGACAAGAGAATACCATTTTTTAGTACTTTTTGTTGTTGTTTTGGGGCCACATCTGACATTTTTCAGGGCTCACTCCTGGTTTTGAGCTCGGTAATCACTATTGTCAAGCTCAGGAGACCGTATGTGATGTCAGGAATTAAACTGGGGATAACTGCACTCAAGTCAAGCACCTTACCAACTGGGTTCTATCACTCTAGTCCCAAAGAATACCATCTCAACACAACGCTACCTCAGGACCTTTGCACTTGCTGTTATTACTATCTGGAACACTTCCCACATCTTCGCAGGGTACAATCTAATTTATTTTCTGCTCAGTATCTCTATATCAGAGAGAACTTGATGGTTACTTGTAAAAAACTTCTGGCAGGGGGCACGGCCAGGGGAGATCCCCAGCGGCTCTCCCCATCATCGACCCTGCCCGGGTTTGGGGGGTCGGGCCGAGCTGCTCACCCAGCCAGAGCGACCCGGGCCATGGGGCAGACAGAGGAGGAAAACGAGGGCCAAGCGGTTTATTGATCAGTTGCCATTTATTCCATTCACTCCTGTCTCTCTCTGCTTCTCTTCTGGCTCTAGATCTCGCCCCCCCTCATCCCGCTCTTACAGCCTAGTTAAATCCCCCCAGCATGAGGGGATGGGGCTTACACATAAGTGTGGTCACAATCAATAGGGTTAAAGTTCTTTCCCTCAGGGGATGCTGCTTCTAGGACAGATTCTCTTTCAGCAGGAGGATTCACCCAAGGGTGAATCCCATGAATATGCTTCTCCTCTCCTCGTCCAGCAAACATATAAGCATTCATAACATTAATCATTTTGTATGGACACAATAAGAGATGCATTTGCTTATAGAATTGCTCTCTTGGGATCATCTTGATCTCAGACTACAGTGCTCAGGCCAGATTAGTCTTTCCTATCCCTAGCAGGGTCCTAGTCTCGTTGTTACTTTTGCATCATGACAGCATTTGTCCATGATCAAGCTCTTAAATTATAATTAAGAATTAGGCACTTTGGCCAGGCCCATCTCGATGCCAGGGTAGCACATAACTCACTGCTTGCCCTGGGTCTATCCCGTCCCTCGTCAGGACCCTGCTTTTGGGCTGCTAGGAACTGAGGGCAACTGAAGCTTAAGTAGAGAAAGCAGATGACTGGGAATGAAAAATATTCCAAACCAATTAAATCCCAAGTTACAAAAGCATAATATTGTCTTCTTGTGTCTATATAAAAGGAAATCGCTTTAAAGTAAACTATTCAAAAGACACAAGGAGAGGAGAAAGGCAATATTAACTTACAATATAAGTTCAGTGTCCTAGAAAGATCTGACTTTACAAATTAGCAGTCTGATTAGGGGGAAAAGCTGATTAACTGTTTGGGGAAGAGAGCATAGAGAAGTGGTTACAGATAGGCAAAGGAATGGGAGTGACTCAGGAGCACCTTGATGGGTGTGACTGGGATAAACTTAAGCTCCTTGTGGCAAGGGGGAAAAGACAAAGCAATGTTATCCTACAGTCACTCTTGATACAGTAGCAGCATTTTGTTCCAACAAGAATATCTGACTTCTCTTTGGCATGATTTCTTTTCTCCATAGCAAATACTACATAAAATATTAGGTATGCCTCTATTCACTTGTTTATTTCATACAACAGGGAATGTCAACCTCAGTGTGTTGGGTCTTGTGTTATATATTTTGCCTTCAATATGTAAAAGTTTTCAATATGTAAAATCAGAAAGAAAGAATCTTCCTGATATCTCTATAGCCTCTTTCTCTTTTGCTTTGTTGGTTCTCAGTTTTAGAACTTGTACTTAAGGAATTTATAATCTTTTCATAAAGTTCTAGAAATTTATAAAGTTCTAAGAATAATAGAAGTTTTTCAACTGATGCAATGTTGGTTTATACAAGTGAAGATATTTTATTTTTGGAGTACAGTATACCACTCTATGTCTGCCATAAATGAGAATATTCTACACCCTAGTAAACAGGACGCTTTCAACTCTCCTCATTACCCCTTGGAAACTTCAGACTCTTTTTGGTTTTGGCTTTTTTTTAAAATTTCTATAATTTCTCCCCCTTGAAATTCCAAAATTTATGGCTTCACATATGAAGGAAAACACTCTACCACTGAGATATAGTCCCATCCCTATTTCAGAAAATTATGGGTTTGTAAATCAGTGGGCTTTTAAAAATTCCATTTGGGTCCTTTAATAGGGAATAAGATTTTTGCAGTAGAATAGTATCAAATGCAAATTTCAGAGCCAGGCATTAATATTTTAATGCTGGCTTCTCTACACTAGCTTAGAACTATCATGAAAGTTACTGAACCCCTCTGAGTCTCGGTTTTCTCATCTGTAAAATGAGAATAGTCATAGTACAGGAATTAGTCCTGAGAATTACTATGAAAATAAAGTTATATAATACATGCACATGGCCTGACGCATACTAAATATTCAAACAAATATGTATTTGTATTTGATTGGAAAACAGTTTTCAACGTATCTAAAAGAAAACAAGCTGGTTTTTAGGGGAAATTTGACAACACTAGAAACATTTGTGGGTATCACAAGTGGGGAAGCAGTAGGAAGGTTCTACTTGATCCTAGTAGGTGAGGAACCAGGAAGCTGCTAAAGCATTAGAGTGTCAGGAAACCGGTGGTGGGACTAAAGAAATAGCAAGCCCAAACCACCAATAACACCACTTAGGAGAATATCTATCTTTGGAGATTTGTGCTCTTGCCACTTCAGTTCTACCTTAGACCACTAGAGGGTAGAGAAACATTATTAATCAGCCAGAAATTTGCTTGTCCAAAGCCTGGCAAGCTATTCTTATTTGGTATGTCAAAACAGTAACAAATCTCACAGCGGAGACGTTACTGGTGCCCGCTCGAGCAAATCGATGAGCAACGGGATGACAGTGATACAGTGATGCAGTGAAAGTTGTTTTCAGTAGTGCGAATCTTAACTAAATTACTCTTGAACCCCAAAACTAAAACTATCTGGAATATATTTACCAAAAATGTCTGTTGGTGCACATAGATTAATTCAGAAATAATAATTCTATTATAATCCCCAAACTGAAAATATGGCTGTAATTTAATTCCAAGTCTTATGTTAAATCAGAACATGTCATTAATCAGATGATGAAAAATATTGTGCCACAATATTTTATTATTTTAAGCTATATTGATGAAAGTCTGTTTGATGAATATTTGATCATACTCTGAGTTAAACTATATCAAATAGTTTTATATTATCTTATCCATAAGGATGAAAATAAATATTGAACAGAAATTAGAACCTAAACATGAATTTAAATAGAAATAAATGCCACTATTTTGCATGACCCCAAAACAAACAAAAATCAAGAATCATCATAGTATTAAAAATATTGTATTAGGGTGAAGAAACATTAAGGCATCACTAACTATTGATACGTATTTCAATTTCATAGATTCAGATTTACAATAAATGTACTGGGAAAATGTTATAGGGAAACAAATGGAAAACGTTGAAATATTATGTTAAATAATTTTTAGCTCTTTTTAAAGAGTTAATTGTTTAGGTATTTTTTTCCTCAACTTATAAATTAACAAACATGTGGATACAAAATGCTTAAGTCATTATTAATCATGTTTTTGTGACATCCCACAAGCTTCCATATGCATCTGTAAAGAGAATGCAAATTTCTGCTAAAAATAATTTTAATTTTATTTAACTTGTACAAGCAGAGAAACAAATGAAGAAACAAAATGGCATATATTTCTTCGTGAAGCTGAAGAGTTTGAAATTCAAAAAATGAGATTTTGTATCAGTAACTCAAAAATATGACTGTGTCACATTGGAAAATATCGCACCTTAAGATATTGCACAGAATGTTGGTTAACTCTAAAGTCTAATATCAGTCCACTCGGGCTTTAGTACTACATCTCCCATTAAGGTTATTTATTTATTTATTTATTTATTTATTTATTTTTTGCTTTCAGGGTCACACCCAGCATTGCACAGTGGTTACTCCTGGCTCATGCACTCAGGAATTATTCCTGGCCGTGCTCGGGGAACCATATGGGATGCTGGGAATCGAACCTGGATCAGCCGCGTGCAAGGCAAATGCCCTACCTACTGTGTTATTGCCCCAGCCCCACATTAAGTTTCTAAACTCTGAGGAATTTATTTTGCATTTATAAACTTCATTGTAACTTAGCTATCTATAAATATTCTATTATAGTTTAACTCAGGGGGTTGATGTGGGGACTGCATGGGTAAGATATATATAAACAGGGGCTGGAGTGATAGTACAGTGGGTAGGGCGTTTGCCTTGCACGCAACCAATCTGGGTTTGATTCCCAGCATCCCAAATGGTACCCTGAGCACTGCCAGGAGTAATTCCTGAGTGCAAAGCCAGGAGTAACCCCTGTGCATTGCCGGGTGTGACCCAAAAAGCACATATATATTTATATATATATGTATATATATAATGCCTGGTACATATGAAGTCTATACACTATTTTCTATTATCATTATCATTTCCTGTCCATAATCGGGCAACCCAAAAGGTAAGATCTATACCTTCTCTATCTGTGATTGGACATACTCTCTCTAAAATATCATTCGATCAGTATTTCTCCTCCTCCCTCGCCCCAAAAAGCAACAGACTGAACATATTGACTTTTATTTATTTAACTATTTATCTATTTTGCTTTGGGGTCCAGACCTGCTCAGAGTAATTCCTGACTCTCAACTCATGAATTACTGCTTGCAGTGCTCAGGGGACCATGTGGGATGCCAGGGATCAAACCCAAATTGGTAGAGTGCAAGGCAATCACCTACCCATTGTACTACCTCTCTGGCCCCAAAACCTGTTGACTTTCATGAACCCTAAAAAATATAAAAATGTCAGTTCCATTTCTAAAGTATGCATTCACAGTCACTGCATAGAAGTGGCTCCAATTATTTCCTTTCCACCCCCCATTTGTAGCTCCACCAACTTTTTCTAATTGAGCAACAGGTGCAAAGGAGCAAGACATTATCATTCTTAATTTCGTTTTGTATTTTTCCATTTAACCACTGATCCTCAAGGCAAGCATGAAGATAATCATAATGTGTAGCAGAAAAGCCTCTGAAAACCTGTGTGAGGCACCCTGTGGAAAAGTCAAGTGAATTACTGAGAGCGCCACTCTTTCCTCTTATCCTGTTCTAGAAAGGTTTATTGG